>NC_090650.1:282355692-282655692 GCF_040937935.1 Hyperolius riggenbachi
CAGCGGGACACAGGAAGCTGACGAACCTCCAGAGGAAGCCGGAAGTCCGGCGAAACCGGTAGAGGACGCCTGATGCGTCCTGGCCGCCACACCGTCTCCTTCCAAGCTTGTCCAGGAGTTTGCTCCCCTCTCTCCAGCCAACCCGGTATGCTTATCTCCGGACACCATTGAACACGCACCGAGCCCCTGGCTTTCATCCTGTACGGGACATTTCATCCATTGCAGACAGCACTCTTGGCCACGCCACGATCAGCCTGTATGGCCATACTGCATTCCAGGATCTTCATCTTGGACATGTAAGCAGCCCCACGGGCATGATTTTTGTTTGTGTATGTGGACTGCCATCATCAAGCTGATACTGCGTGAGCATTGTCTGAGTCATATTTTGTATACAAGATGTTTTGAACACTGGATTTTGATTACTGGAAGTTGATCAATGCTTTGCTTGGCTTGAACTGCTGCATATGCCAAAGATTTACATTTAGTGCCTGGCTTGGTTTTGCTTGCATGCTGCATCCTTACTAACACTGGAATAATATGCAGTGAGAGGCTGGACTAACTCCTTGCTGTGCACAGTGCATGTTCCGGACGGATTATCTCATCACTTACACCAATCAGACCCTGCTTATTACAATACACCTGGGACTGTTCACAAAGTATATATTTTTATTGGATCCAATAATCTAGACATATATCTTCTTTGTATTGATTGTATGGCCATACAGACCTGTATGTATGTTGGTGAATGTGAATGTGCACGCCTGGGTTGACTGGATCTGTGTTAACACCAGAGGCAAGTGGGAGGGGGCTGTGGGGGCGGCCGGGGGGCATATTTTTTAATTGTTGCTATTATATTTGTGATTAATAAAGTTTTTGTATTTTGATTATATTTGGTGACTATTAGATCCTTTGTTTGCCCGGGTCATACCCACCTCATTCTCTATCTCACCTTGGGTTGTTTGTAAACGTTACACAGATTCAGGCTTATCTGCATCTTGAGCACTCAGCCTGTGAAAAAACCTAATCCACCCTCCTCCTCCCTCCTCCCCTCTGCCTCTGAAATCTCTGGCTAGTAAAACCTCCCCCTCCTCCTGCCCAGACTGAGCTCCCATGAGCCCTTGCTACTGTCTGAAAATGCCTTGGCTCTCTGAAAACCTGTGGGCGTGACTTGTTAAGTTTATAGGGAATTAGAGTATTAAAACAAAAACAAAAAACTATTTGGCTTGAGGAATGCCCTATAAACAATAGGAAAAGAACACAATTATGCAATGAGTAAAAGTTCCTCTCGGATCCACTTTAAAGCAGGAGGATTTGCCATACTATGCCAGGATAAATAAACACATATATAAGTAGATAAATACTTGATCTGCTTACATAACACATGTATTGTACTGTACTGTCCACGTTTTGATTTCAATGAATTTTGTATAGTTAATGAAGAGAATTCTGTTCCTGGTGGGAACCATGTCTTTTGCCCACAGTTTGAGGCTAAATACTTATGTCATTTCTTCCCTTAACTTTTTTTCTTTTCTCCTCCAATCGCTGAGTCACCTCAGCCTTGCTTGTAAACAGTGAGCAGGATCATGTTTAAGCTAGGCAGCTAACAGGGAAATAAATGGAGGAGGAGGAATATATTATAGATAAAAAGAACCCCCAGTATGCAACTGAATGGCTATTAAAGGGCCAGTGCTCCTAAGGTATGTAATAACTCCAAACCATAACAGCAGAAAAAGTTTTGAATGCAGGATTAGCATCTTTATCACTTAATACACTCAGACCAGTTGCTATTAAAATTTGATTATTATGGTGACAATCCTGCTTTAAGAGAACCCCCGTTCTTATTTACTGGGCATGCGCGTTTTGAAACTCATGCATGTCCAGTGTATATGTGCATGTTCATAGCCAGAGGTACATCTGGACATGAGGATTCGAGTGCTCGGCAATCAAATATTAAAGTAAGGTGAACAGCGGGGACCCTAGGGGCAACAGGCACCAATAAACCTATAGGAGCCCCATAGTTTGCTTAAACTAACGCTCACTTCATTTTAAGTAACTCTGCACTTTTTAGTTGTTTCATTTGCTAGGTGGTGAAAAAATGTTTTGTAGAGATGAGATTGTGCTGGGCAAAAACTTACGAGAAAAGTTAATTGAATAAGGGCTACTCAGTTAAGGCAAGGGGGGGCCTTAGGCATGTGTACGTGCATAGGGCCACCATTCATAGGAGGGTCACCACTTGTGCTCACCGAGGGGTGACATGGTCACTATGGCTGCGCAAGTCAATGTCTCAAGTCGCTGCAGCACAGTAGTTCATAGTGACACCATCCGTGTGCTGTGCCAGCACCTGCTGCATTACTAGTAAAGGCACTGCCTGCAGCCTACTCATCAGGAGCTTCTCCCCATCAGCACTGCCAAACACAATGGCAAATTTCAGCAAAAGTTAAACATTTATGTCATTAGCACAAGGCGGCTATGCAGTGGTCACAACAAAGTGGCCATTTTCTGTGCATAAGATACCATATTGACATTGGTGGACGAAATGGCCACTGATTCCCTGCCCTGGGCCACCGCGAGCCTAGAGCTGCCCCTGGTTAAGGAATAGATGTTATAATTTACAACCGTCCAAAATACACAAACAATATAACATGCTGTTCGATCCATATAAACAAGTTAAAGCCATCTTTTTTAGATGTGATATTAGAAGCCTGGTTACTGCTTGCTTTTATGATGCTATACTTTAATAATTGTTTTGCTGTTGGAACTGTTCTACATAAGAGTTTTGATCCCCAAACCCTTCATTGTTATGGCCAGCAGTAGAATATGCAGAAGCAAAGAACATAGCTCCGCTCATTTGCATTGATTTTCCTTGTTTATGATTTGCAAAGAACAATGGCAACAATGTCAGTCTAATTCATCACAGTTATAACTGCTCTGCACTTTATTGTAGTGAGCACACTGATAGTTTACTTTAATTACTCAATCAGTTCAAGTAATTATTTATATACACTAACCTATTGCAACCAGAAAAAAGTATTTATTTTATTTTATTTTTTGTTGTTGTTCGTTTTTTGTTTTTTTTGCCTTTATGGTTGCTGCACTAATGATAGTATTTGTCATGTTACAAAAAATATTTCTCTTTGACTGATAGCCATGATATTGTGGTAAAATTAGAAGCATTTGAAGACATAAACTCTGCCAGCCACTTTCTTCTTCCTGGTTCTCTGCCTGCACATTGCTACGCTCCGAGATGTTGGTGTGTGAAGTATTTGATAGAACATTCCTGTTAGACAGCATTTCAATGCAGTGCTTTGTTTAGCCTCACTGGCGGAAAAGCTCCGTATTCTATACTGGAAAGACTGGCACGCTGGTGATGTTATTGGCAGTAAACATCTATAAATTTTAGTGTTTCAAAAAGCAAACGGAAATAAAAATATTTAAGTTACAATAATCTCTTTAGGGCCCTTTCACATTATCACATGCAACACACAATCTTTCCAATTCAGCATGGCTGCCATTCACTGATGAATTAGTAGTAATTGCAGATGAAACAGAGGCACCAATTCAGAGTAAAATCTTCAAAAGTTATTCTTTATTCAATAAGAAAAAAGTGACATCAGCATAAACTCAACCGCGACGTGTTTCACAGGCATACCGGCTTCCTCAGGCAAAACTAGTGGAGCATCTGTTCATATAAGTAAAAAAAAAACACCTGGCACTAGTCTTTATTCTTATTGAATAAATAATTGCTTTTGAATATTGGCATGGAGTGTCCAACTACCTGGAGGTCCACACCTACCTCCTTTTAAATGGTTTTTAATACATTTTACTCTGAATTGGCACCAACCTGACTCTAGGATGCAAGGCAATAACATTGATCACTATTAACAGATCAAATTCTGAGTAGGAAGTAAACAGTGGTTGCCAAATTGGGCCATTTTCCACCAGTGTATGGCTTTTATGCATGGAGAAGAAACTGAAGCTAGAGATCTATAAAAGTGAAAGTGAGGTAGGAGCACTTAGCTTGGGCAATACAATGGAGAAGACTGTTGGGATGCTTCTAGCCTGACCGATGCACTAGACTGGAAATAATACAGTTAAATTGGACAATAGCAGTTCTAGGCTGGTAAGACATTACTGTTAAGGCCTGTACACACACTCAATCACTGTCTCCTGGTGGGGATCCAAACCCGATCCCTCGGGCAACATTGCAGAGCTGAGGCTGTGCAGAAACGTCGCTCGTGTGCAAATGAGCAATGTGTTCTGTTCTATGCAGGGGGTCAGAATGGTGCAGGAGTAACATCACGCAGTGGGGTAAGTAGGGAGAACAATGCTATTGGACGTCACTCACCTAAAGTGTTTTAGCTGAGTGGTCAGTAGGCATCGGGGGATGCCATACACACGCCTGATTCTAGGCAGATGCGGTAATTATAGCCTTCCTCGGCCGAGTTTCATCTGGCATGTGTCCAGGCCTTAAAAACAATAGTAAATTTGAAATTCAGCTTACAAATACCCATTTGTGATTGGGGTGAAAATGATGCACTCTAAGCCATGAATGCTGAACAAGCCACTTGTCAACATCTGGAGCTGAACTTTTTTAAAAGATTGGTAGCGAAGTATTTTTAAAGAACATCTGTCCTGTTGCATGTAACAATGGTTTGGTGGTGTGTTTTAGGAATTACACCCTGCGATTTATGCCCATACCTATGAATGATGCCTCCCAAGCACTGAAGACTAACCCAGAGAAGACAGAGGAAGCTCTACAAAAGGTAAAACTATCTCTATCGCATACTGTTTGCAGTACAGCAGTATAATGTATGTGCTTGTAATAGCTTCTCAGGTAAACTAACTCTAGCCATACACATTTCATCTGTGATCCTTCAATGTTTTTTTTAATTCAAAAATATTAGTGCATCTCTGCAAAATCAAACTTACAACTTAAGAATGACTTATTCATTGCAATAGTTTTTGATGAAATTATATATTTTTTACTTGAGAGGCGAAGTTTAGTTCTAATTGAATTAAATGTATCATTTAAAACGTTCAAACAATTTTTTTTTATTTATTTGCAATAACTTTACTATAGACACATTAGACTATTCAACATGATTGAAACTATTTGGTTTGCACTTTTTTTTTTATTTTTTTTTATTTTTTTTACAAATCCCACCAAACACCTTCCACTTTATTATTAGAAATGGTGTTGCCATGCAATGTAAATATTTTGATAGCAAATAATCTAAACATTCATAATCAAAATATTTTAGCATTTAAATCAGGATTGTCGGCTATAAAATCAAATTCCACTGCTCTGTGTTTATTATGCAGTCTACATTGCAAGCATTCCAATATAATCATAAATGTGTCTACTGTAATTAATCTCATCTCTGTCAGCATGGCTCTATTCTGGTACATTGCCAGGAAGAAGGAAGCTTGTTTCTCACCTCCCACATTCATTCTCCTTACTCAGGGCTGGGGCACACCGAGCGGGTTTTTTGGCGTTTTTGCAGCCGCTTGCGACTGCGGATACGCTTGGTTAATGTATTTCAATGGGGTGGGTTACACCAGAGCGGGAGGAGTTTTGCTGAAACACATACTCCCGGGGTGAGGCATTTTTGGGATTGCGGAGGCGTTTCTGCCTCCAATGTAAAGTATAGGAAAAACGCAAACCGCTCTGAAAAACGGCAGTTTAAAGCGGTTTTGCAGGCGTTTTTGTTACAGAAGCTGTTCAGTAACAGCTTTATTGTAATAATAAATGAAATCTACTACACCAAAAACGCTTCACAAAACCGCAAAATGCTAGGTGAAACGCTACAGAAAAATAAGAAAAAGCGTTTCAAAATCTGGTAGCATTTTGCGGATCTGCTAGCGGGTTTTGGTGTGCACAAGACCTGATTGTCTGAGAGTAGTTCAGTGTTACATGAGGATGAGAAGGGAAATACACTTCACCCCTCTTCAGAAGCTGCTGATATAGGATCTATGCTGTGATCAGAGCTCAGTGAAGAGGAGGGCTGGCAATTTCAGGCAGGACAAAAAAAGTGTAAGGGAGGAAATTACATCAGGATTGGCTTCAGTCTGAGGCAGTAAAGATGAAAACATGGACAGTACAATACATGTTATGTAAGTAGAACAAGTATTTATCTATATACTGTATTTTTCAGACCATAAGATGCACTTTTTCTCCCCCAAATGTGTGTGTGTGTGTGTGGGGGGGGGGGGGGGGAGTCAGTGCATCGTATGGGCCGAATGCAGCACAAAGGTGTCCCCTACAAGTGCTATCCACCACTATATCTAGTGGTTCCTCTCCCTCCTTAGCGTAATACTTGCCATCAATGTCCTCCATCCCTCAGCAGCCTCCATTGATCTGCAGCCAAATGGGGGGGGGGGGGGGGGGTCAGCTATGTCCTGCCTTCATCCGCGGACAATCAGGGGAGGTGCTGCAGCTATAGCCTATGTCCTCCCTTTATCCACGGCCATGAGCAGGGTACAATTGTCATCTGCGGCTCCATCGTCAGCCTTCACACAGGAGCCAGTCAGGCGGAGTGCTGCCTGAAACTAGCCAATCACTGCCGCTGTGCTTGTTAACTGGAGACAATGTTCTTGTAGGTGGGACTATCGACCCCAATGACTACATCATGGTCCATTCTCCTTGACCATCAGCTCCAGTTAACAAGCAAAGCGGTGGTGATTGGCAGGTCTAGTTGCAGGCAGGACCCCGCCTGATTGGTCACTTCTGTGTGGAGGCTGATGACAGAGTTGCAGGGGTCCCAGGAGGGACAAAAGAGGGCACAAGGGGACAGAAGTGAAAAGGACACAGGTGAAATAGAAGAGGACAAAGGGATAGAGAAGGACACAGGAGGGACAGAGGAGGACACCTGGACTGATTGGGACAGAGGAGGGCACAAAAAGTACAAGGAGGAGACAAGAGACATAACAATTGGGGAGAGAACATTCACAAGATGCTCCTTCACCATGGAAGCACCAGGTTTAGTATATTTTTGTTTTCCCTGGATTTCGTCCTCTAAACTTAGGTGTGTTATATGGTCCAAAAAATAAGGCATGCATTTGTTTTTCCTGGGATAGTATGGCTGTCCTTGCTGCTTTAAAAATATAATTAATTAGCAATTTAAAAAAAAAGAGAATTCAATTTGATTCTATTTTTTTTTCCCTTGAAAATTTAGATTTTGTTTCAAGTGCAATATTTTACACAAAACAGACTAAACCGTCTAAGATCATAGCTGAGCTCTTATTTTCAGCTGAAAACATGAACAATGGTGGTGATCCTCTGAGTAATTTGAGCACATGCAGTGTAATTTAAAACCATCCATTCTATGCTCCCGTGAGAAAATGTGATATATCTGTTGGGTTGCAGTTGCAATTTGTCCCCTGTGTTCAGTAAACAGATATGATAGCTCACTAATGTTCATTCCGCCATTGAAAGCGCAAGTGCCTTTTACTCCGCTCCATATGCTATAGAAAATTGTGCATTATATGACATTTTAGCAGCTTTTAAGTTAAAGTGAATCAGATCTAGATAAGCTGGTGCCTAATGTAGACATCATGTAGCCTGCTTTTAAAGTTTTTGCTGGTTGTTGCTATCTGGGCCTGTTCATACTTGCTGCGTTTGTAGAACGCGTATAAATTCAAAGAAACGCAAGTTGAAAAACGCATGCGTTTTTCTTGCGTTTGAATGCGTTTTCTATTGCGTTTTGCACAAACACGTGACCCAGGGGAAAAAAAAGAATTATGGGAACCGCAGAGGAAAACGGACGCTAAAAACGCAATAGTACGCGTTTTTGATATGCGTCCATAGACTTTCATTGCGTCCGTTTCTATGCGTATCGCACAGAACTGCGTGCAGCAATGCGGATGAGAAACGTATGCGTCTCATACGCATACATGTGAACTACCCCATTAAAAAGCATTACGAGCCGTTTCTATGCGTTTTTGGTACCAGTACGCGTTCCCTGAAAATGGCTAGGAACGCATATAGTCTGAACAGGCCCTAGGAGTAAGGTAAATGTTGGATTTTTTTTGTTTTTTTTTTTAATTGTAGGAGCAATTTTCTAGTATATACACTGAACAACTAAGTCAATAAATCCTATCTACCTAATATTGTGTATTTGTGGCTTCTGTAACTGAAATATCAGGGGATGTTCTCTGCCATCATGGAATACCAATGCTATGAACATACTCTGTATGTTGTCTGCAACAATGTTTAGGTAGGCGCCGTACATGTCAAAGTAGCATCCATAAGTTGTAAAAAAGAAGAAAATCAACCTATTGTGAGAGCTTTCTAAAGTAGTCAGGGTTTAGCTTGACACTGTAATTGGTCTGTGGTCAGGATTATGAATGAGATGCAAATATTTTTGTGTATGCACATTTATGTACATTTATGCAAACATATGCAGCTTGAAAGTGGGCCAATCAAGTCCCATCCAGGTTTAAATTGATTAGTCCATTTTCAAGCTGCATATATTTGCCTAAAAATGTACATACATAAATTTGCTGCAACTTGGAAATGTTTGCATCTCACTGATCATCACTAGTCTGTGGTTATTGAGCTCTATTTGCAACAAGCTACGGTGCACATTTCTCCTATGGTTGGTATTTAGTTATTCAAAAGTTTTTGCTACAGTAGCTCTTCTATTGGACTGGGTTGGACATGCTGTTCTTTTAGGCCCCATTCACACAGCGTTTTGCAGCGATTAGCTGAAACACAAAAGCGTAGCCTGCAGCATTTTCTGACGATTCTGGAGCGATCGCATTAGCATATATAGAACCGCTAATCGCGACCGCTCCAAAAAAACACATTTGTCCAGTGATTTTTTTGGGGAAAAATCACCCCCAGAAAACACTAACACAAATCGCTAGCATTTAGCGATTTTAGGTGTGAATGGGGCCTTACTCTTCCTTCACAGTGAGCCTTGAGAAACCATGACCTGGTTACTGGTTGTCCTGCCTTGGTCCACTTTTTGTTTGTAAGAACTACTGAATACCGGTAGGACCCCAAAACACTTGCTGTAATTCAGCTATCTGTGCTGTGAAGAATCTCCCAGTTTCTTGGCAGTAAGGAACAGCTTGAACCAGTCAGCCAAGTACTTATAATATATTTATTGCAAAAATACATTGCTAATAAATGCACATTTACTATCATATGTATTTAAAATGTTAGATGCTAAACTAGGACTTTGCTGATTGAATCAACCTATTGTTAGTAAATTCTGCTTAATTATTTATTTATTTTTATTATTTATATTAACTACCTGGGGACCGCCTAACGCAGATGGGCGATCGTTCCCTGTCACTTCACAGAACGGAGTTCCGTGATTAGCCTGCTAGCCGCCGATCATGGCTAGCAGGCTGTTTATATATGAAAGGGGAAAGAAATCCCCTTTGTTTACATCTGTACAGCGCAGCGGTCTCCAGCAGCGCTGTGCGAGATCAGCGATCCCCGGCCTCTGATTGGCCGGGGAGCGCCATCCTCTCATAGGCTGATGCCTATTAGAGGCGGAACAGGACGGATCGCCGTCCTGTTCAATACAGGATCTGGAAGGGGAGCAGGGGAGGAAAGAGAGAGCCTCATAGAGGCTTAAAAAAAACAAAAAACTAAAAATGGCCACAGCGAATCGGACACCTCAGACGGTATGTCCCCTTAGGGACAAAAAAAGGAGGCGAGTCCGATCGCTGGGCACCATAGCTGGTCTGTGCAGGACGCTGAAAAGCCTGCACAGCCCAGCACAACAAAAAAGAGGCTGGTCGTTAGGGGGGGGTTAACACTGCGGACGTCAAGTGGTTAATTATCCAGTTACCATATATTTTATTTTTCATATACTGTAAATAAACTAGTTATTCCTCTCATCTAAAAGCAAGAGTATCAAGTAGTATGTATTTTGTCAGTTCATGTTTTGATGGCTGAGTTAATAATGGGCTTTCTATACCTTTTTTCTTTCAAGATTGAGAATTATTTGTTGAGGAACCATGAGACAAGGAAATACCTCCAGGAGCAGGCCTACAGACTGCAGCAAAGTATTGTAACCAGCACTACTCAGCAGGTGAGCTCTTACTGTAATATTTTCAGAGAAAACAATGAGAACATACAGTCAAATCCATAAACCTGTAAGTCATTGCCTTGGCTGTGTATTTGACATGTTGCTAAGCAAAGCACTATTTATGTGAACAGTTTGTAACCTGCTAATATTTGGAAGGAATTTGGGTTTTTTGTCAGTCTTCCAAAATATTTTTTTATCGCCTAAATCATATCTCAAGGCAGCTTTCTCCCAATCAGGGCCAGTGCACACCACAAATTGTTAGCATAATCGCAAACGCTGTGTTTTTAGCAGTAATTTTTCTAAGCCATTCCATGCATGTGCCTAGCGATTTTCTAGTTATGCCTAGCGGTTTCTGAAGTGCTTTAGTATATCGATTTTTTTTTACCTTTTGAACACTTTGACTTGAAAGTGAACAGCTTTTGCAAAGAAATGACTGGAAAATCGCTTTGTTTTATAGCGTTTTTAGAGCGATTTTCCACTTTTCCTTTACTTCACTTTCAGGCTGAATCACCTCCAAAATGCTGCATGACCCACGTTTGCATTTGGGAAAAAATCACATCACTCAGGTGTGATCCATCCCATACAAATACATTAGCCAAGCGCTTCCCTCATTTGGCATTCATGTGTCTAAGTGGCTCTTACGTTTGAAAAGTAACACTGCTAGCAATAAATCATACCTTTTTTTTGTTTTTGTTTATTAAGATACCACTAAAACCAAGGTACTAATAAAACTAAATTTTAAAGAGACAATTTATTATTATTATTATTATGTATTTATATAGCGCGGACATATTACGCAGCGCTGTACAGTGTATATATATATATATATATATATATTTTCTTGTCACTAACTGTCCCTCAAAGGAGCTCACAATCTAATCCCTACCATTGCCATATGTCTATATTATGTAGTGTAAGTACTGTAGTCTAGGGCCAATTTTTAGGGGGAGCCAATTAACTTATCTGTATGTTTTTGGAATGTGGGAGGAAACCGGAGTGCCCGGAGGAAACCCACGCAGACACGGAGAGAACATACAAACTCTTTGCAGATAGTGCCCTGGCTGGGATTCAAACCGGGGACCCAGCGCTGCAAGGCGAGAGAGCTAACCACTACGCCACCGTGCTGCCTAGTCTCCTTTTCTTTTTTACCTTATTTTCTTATGCAGCCATCTTTAGCATTAAATACTAAGCTGATTTGCCACATCCCCGTGGCAGAACGAGTTATTAATGGCCCAGAAATAGCCCAGCAAAGTTGCAGGGCTCTTATATTTTTGCTTCCTGGTAGAGGCAGAGCTGTGCGCAGTAGCTCTCCAGTCAATCTTCACCGATCTCCGCCTCTCCTTGCCCCTCTCAGTCTTCCTTCACTGAGAGTTGCTGGGAGAGGTGGAGGTTGACTGGAAAAGAGGCAGAGCTACTGCACACAGCTCTGCCTCTACCAGGCAGCAAAATCTGCGACTTGCAAAGTCGTGGAACTTTGCTGGGCTATATTACTCGTTCTGCCACAAGGATGCAACGAATCAACTTAGAAATGAATGCTGAAGATGGCTGCATAAGAAAATAAGGTAAGAAAAGTTTTCAGTGTCTCTAAGTACTTTCTATACCAACAATTGTGGACAAGCACCATCACAATTATAAGTAAAAAGATGTATACAAAGAGGTATGTGCTAAATGGGCAATTAACAGTATATAGCAGCAAAACAAGAGAAGTACCCACTATAAGCAGCACCAAACCACTTCGAATTGAAAAATTGTATAAGCTTTATTGGTAAATAGTAAACAGATTATAAAATCAATTAAAAATCACCAACCGGTGATTGCAGCGGTACACATAAGAATAATAATCCAACCTCAAGTAATGCCATATAAATGATCCAATAACCTATTATATCCTGCCAAAAGTGAAAAACCAATGTTGCACATCAATGTTAAATAACAATTATTGTGTTAATATTATTATAAATATTATTTTTTGATAGAAAGTTTTTTAGGTAATTTATATCCAATTGTGGATTTTTGCATAATATTAGATAGCTGTTTTGCACATACCATTTTTCCCTCTTGGGAGTTGTGCATATTGTATAGGTGTTGTTAACACAATAATTGTTATTTAACATTGATGTGCAACATTGGTTTTTCACTTTTGGCAGGATATAATATGTTATTGGATCAATTATATGGCATTATTTGAGGTTGGATTATTATTCTTATGTGTACCGCTGCAATCACCGGTTGGTGATTTTTAATTGATTTTATAATCTGTTTACTATTTACCAATAAAGCTTATACAATTTTTCAATTCAAAGTGGTTTGTGGGTACTTCTCTTATGTAAGTACGTTCTATACATCCTTTTTTTTATTTTACACAAAAAAAAAATAGAAAAGTTTACAGCCAGGGGTATAACTGACTTATGCTGCTACCGCACCCCCCCCCCCCCCCAAAGGACCCCTACCTTGACCAATAGGCCCCTCCCCTGCAAGATTTGCCAAAATGTGATTTACTTTAGATTCCGGCGTCTAAGACGACTGGGCGTATAAGACGACCCCTCCCCACCAACTTTTCCAGTTAAAATACAGAGTTTGGAATATACTGGCTGTATAAGACTACCCCTCTTCCAACGCACACCAAATAAAAAATGTTAAAAAAAATCATATACTGGTGCTGTACTGTGTGTGGTACCCAGTATATAACAGTATATAGGTGATTGACTACTTGGATTGGTCAACTCTCCTTGTCTACCTGTTTATCAGAGCGGTATGGAAGAATAGATTGTGCTGTACCCATAAAACGTGCCTTTTTCACTCTTCTGCCCCCCCCCCCCCCCCCATCCTATTTACCTCCTTCCCTGCTTCTCAGTTCTCGCACATGTGCGCCTGCTCCGCTTCACTAAAGTCCGCAGCAGCGAGATCTGAGAGTCGGTAACAGGGTAGGGCGTATCACGCAGGCATCAATGACACCCAGCGTATAAGACGACCCCTGACTTTTCAGACTTTTCAAGGGTTGAAAAGTAGTCTTATATGCCACAATATACAGTACCAACAAGTTGGCACAGAAGGTACGATACAATGGCAATTTTTTATGTATTTTTAGTTTTTCTTTGCAGGGTTTTCAGTTTTAACCACACCTCTGCAAAACCCAGGATAGTTCTAACAATGGCATCATTTCTTCCTTAGATGATTGACAGAATATGTGTCAAAGTCCAAGATCACCTTAACTCTTTGAGAAACTGTGGAGTTGACTTTGTTTTAGAAGATGTCAAGTCTGCTGAGAAAGTCATGCGAGATGCAAAGAATTCAAGAACAGTAAGTGTACCATCTGAAAATGTGTCCTGCGGTGTAACACTTTGTAGAGCTTACATACACACATTCCCTGGTTTTTGGCCATTCAGCAGATCATATGAAAACTGTCCAATAACTATAACTAAACAACATACATATATGCTAGCACAATGCGATAAGCCAGCACACAGGCTTGGAAGGGATAAACAGAAGACTCCTTTGCATGAGAGAAATCTCTGCTATAATGTATTGAAAAAAGCCACTGTATGGATTGCCGTCTCTCCAAGCAGTGATAACGATTAACTTTTAAAGAAGCTCATACCGAATTGCCCACATGTAATTGTTCTACAAGCCTTGTCTTTGTAACTTAGTCTTGGGAGACCTAAACAGCTAAATGGATAAAGAAAAATACGTTTTACAGAAATCTTGGAGATAACTTAAAAAAAAAAAAAAGTCACCTATTCCTTTAGATTGTAAGCCCACAAGGATAGCGCTCTTTCAGCCATTTGTGTCTTGCAATTTGCTATACAGTCCTGGCCAAAAGTTTTGAGACTGTCAAAAATATTCGTTTTCACAAAGTTTGCTGCTAAACTGCTTTGAGATCTTTGTTCACTTGTTTGTGATGTACTGAAATATAATTATAAGCACTTCATATGTTTCAAAGGCTTTTATTGACAATTACATCAGATTTATGCAAAGAGTCAGTATTTGCAGTGTTGGCCCTTCTTTTTCTGGGCCAAATCCTGACTGATAGCAACCCATTCTTTCATAATCACTTCTTTGAGTTTCTCAGAATTAGTTGGTTTTTGTTTGTCTACCCGCCTCTTGAGGAATTACCACAAGTTCTCAATGGGATTAAGATCTGGGGAGTTTCCAGGCCATGGACCCAAAATGTCAACGTTTTGGTCCCTGAGCCACTTAGTTATCACTTTTGCCTTATGACACGGTGCTCCATCGTGCTGAAAAATGCATTGTTCTTCACCAAACTGTTGTTGGGAGAAGTTGTTGGATGGTGTTTTGGTACCATTCTTTATTCATGGCTGTGTTTTTTGGCAAAATTGTGAGTGAGCCCACTCCCTTGGATGAGAAGCAACCCCACACATGAATGGTCTCAGGATGCTTTACTGTTGGCATGACACAGGACTGATGGTAGCGCTCACCTATTCTCCTGACAAGCCTTTTTCCAGATGCCCCAAATAATTGGAAAGGGTCTTCATCGGAGAATATGACTTTGCCCCAGTCCTCAGCAATCCGTTCACCATACTTTCTGCAGAAGATCAATCTGTCCCTGATGTTTTTTTGGGGGGGAGAAGTGGCTTCTTTGCTGCCCTTCTTGACGCCAGGCCATCTTACAAAAGTCTTCGCCTCACTGTGGGTGCAGATGCACTCACACCTGCCTGCTGCCATTCCTGAGCAACCTCTGCACTGGTTGCACTCCGATCCTGCAGCTGAATCCTTTTTAGGATATGATCCTGGCACTTGCTGGACTTTCTTGGATGCCCTGATGCATTCTTAACAAGAACTGAACCTCTTTCCTATAAATTGTTGATTTAGGTGCAATCTTAGTAGCCACAATATCCTCGCCTGTGAAGCAATTTTAATGCAACACAATGATGGCTGCATGCATTTCTTTGCTAGTCACCATGATTAACAATGGAAGATCAATGATTTCAAGCATCACCCACCTTTTAACAGGTCAAGCCTGCCATTCTAACCCAGACAGCCTGACAAATGATCTCCAGCCTTGTGCTCGTCAACATTCTCATCTGCGTTAACAAGACGATTACTGAAATGATCTCAGCAGGTCCTTAATGACGGCAATGAAATGCAGTGGAAAGGGTTTTTTTGGGAATTCAGTTAATTTTCATGGCAAAGAAGGACTACGCAATTCATCTGAACACTCTTCATAACATTCTGGAGTATATGCAAATTGCTATTATAAAAACGTAAGCACCAACTTTTCTAATTTCCAATATTTTTGACAGTCTCAAAACTTTTGGCCAGGACTGTACATTTTAATCATGTTACATTTGTCACTGTAATCACGGTCTACCAATTCTGTATTTTTTTCTGTATTTTCAATTATTTATTTTTGTGGACCTGGAAAAAGTGTTGCTGGCGACCTTCTTGTCTTTAGTTCCCATATACTTTCTCTTTTGAGAGTAGGTTGAAGAATTACTTGCTAATATTTACCTATTATGTTGCAGCTGCTGCCAAACTTATATCATGTGGGAGGAGCAACGTGGGCTGGAGACAATAATTTACCAACTCCAATTCAAGAGACTTTGGAATCGATGGCGGGACAGGTGACCAGAGTTGTAGATGAGCAATTAAAGGTATACACTACTTTTATGTAGTTATTAAAATTGTGCCTGTACATGAGAAATGTTAACCTCCTTGGCGGTAATCCCGAGCTGAGCTCGGTGTATGCCGCCGGAGGTCACCGCTCAGGCCCTGCTGGGCCGATTTCGGTTCTGAAAAGAGCAGCACACGCAGCTGGCACTTTGCCAGCCGCGTGTGCTGCCCGATCGCCGCCGCTCCGCGGCGATCCGCCGCGTGCAGCGGCGAAAGAGGGTCCCCCCAGCCGCCCGAGCCCAGCGCAGCCGGAACAAACAGTTCCGGCCGGCGCTAGGGGCTGGATCGGGCGGCTCTGACGTCAGGACGTCGACTGACGTCCATGACGTCACTCCGCTCGTCGCCATGGCGACGAGGAAAGCGAAACAAGATAGGCCGCTCATTGCGGCCTATCTTGTTACTTTCGATTGCCGGAGGCGATCGAAAGTACGGATCAGGAGCGCCCTCTAGTGGGCTTTCATGCAGCCAACTTTCAGTTGGCTGCATGAAATATTTTTTTTTTATTAAAAAAAAACCACATTGCAGCCTCCCTGGCAAAATAAATAAACCGCCAGGGAGGTTAAGTTAGTTGCATCAAAATGTGTAACTGGTAACTGATGCTCTGTAAGTACAGATGCAGTGGAGCATATTTTTATGTAGTGAATGCTTCACTGCATGCATCACATCACATGTGTAGCAACTTTTTTTTATTCAGACAAGAAAGGTATCACCAATACAGCACAAAGCAGACACAAGTATCCGCACACGCAGGGGCCTGTAATAATCTCCATACATGTCCATACTGCATTGCAAAACCTACATTGCCAAACTGACCTTTGCATATTTAACATTTTTAAAAGGGTACATCATTATGATTAGACACATGTCAACTTGCCCTAGTCCCACCCACAGGTCTGTACTGACCAGGTCTAAACAGTACAAGCCCCTGATAACAGAGTATACTTTCCATTAGAACAACAAAATAATATAACATGAAAACTTCAAACCCAAAATCCCCCAAAGGTCACTAGCACATCAAATTGGTATAACTTGATGGTATAAGTGTAGCGACTTTTCCCTTCTGTTGTGATCCTGTTGTCTTGTGATTGGTGGTATTGGTGCAGCCAAGGCTTTGGTCTCCTTGACATTTAGGCTGGGTAGCCAGGGCCGGCCTTAGGTTTCACAGCGCCCTGAGCAGAACCAGATTTTGGTGCCCCCCCCCCCCCCCCAATTCATCCTCTTCGCGTGTGAGCGCACCACACACATACACTAATGGGGGGGGGGGGGGGATCTGCTGCCTAAATACACTAAAAGGGGATCTGCGACTGTAAGACTAGTAGCCTAAGCCTATATACACTAAAGGGGAGATCTGCCTACAGTAAAGGTTAGATAGGTAGCTGCCCCCAGTATAGATTAGATAGGTAGCTGCCCCCAGTATAGGTTAGATAGGTAGCTGCCCCCAGTATAGTTTAGATAGGTAGCTGCCCCCAGTATAGATTAGATAGGTAGCTGCCCCCAGTATAGATTAGATAGGTAGCTGCCCCCAGTATAGATTAGATAGGTAGCTGCCCCCAGTATAGATTAGATAGGTAGCTGCCCCCCCCCCCCAGTATAGGTTAGATAGGTAGCTGCCCCCAGTATAGATTAGATAGGTAGCCCCCCCCCCCCCCAGTATAGGTTAGATAGGTAGCTGCCCCCAGTATAGATTAGATAGGTAGCTGCCCCCAGTATAGATTAGATAGGTAGCTGCTGCCCCCAGTATAGATTAGATAGGTAGCTGCTGCCCCCAGTATAGATTAGATAGGTAGCTGCTGCCCCCAGTATAGATTAGATAGGTAGCTGCTGCCCCCAGTATAGATTAGATAGGTAGCTGCTGCCCTCAGTATAGATTAGATAGGTAGCTGCCCCCCCCCCCCCCAGTATAGGTTAGATAGGTAGCTGCCCCACCCCCCCCCCAGTATAGGTTAGATAGGTAGGTTCCCTCAGTACAGTATAGATAGGTAGCTGCCCCCAGTATAGGTTAGATAGGTAGCTGCCCCCAGTATAGGTTAGATAGGTAGCTGCCCCCAGTATAGATTAGATAAGTAGCTGCCCCCAGTATAGATTAGATAAGTAGCTGCCCCCAGCATAGGTTAGATAGGTAGCTGCCCCCAGTATAGGTTAGATAAGTAGCTGCCCCCAGTATAGATTAGATAAGTAGCTGCCCCCAGCATAGGTTAGATAGGTAGCTGCCCCCAGTATAGGTTAGATAGGTAGCTGCCCCCAGTATAGATTAGATAGGTAGGTGCCCCCAGTATAGATTAGATAGGTAGCTGCCCCCCCCCAGTATAGGTTAGATAGGTAGGTGCCCCCAGTATAGATTAGATAGGTAGCTGCCCCCCCCCCCAGTAAAGGTTAGATAGGTAGGTGCCCCCAGTATAGATTAGATAGGTAGCTGCCCCCCCAGTATAGGTTAGATAGGTAGGTGCCCCCAGTATAGGTTAGATAGGTAGGTGCCCCCAGTATAGATTAGATAGGTAGCTGCCTGCCCCCCAGTATAGATTAGATAGGTAGCTGCCCCCCCAGTACAGGCTAGAT
The DNA here is from genome assembly GCF_040937935.1 of Hyperolius riggenbachi. NCBI lineage: Eukaryota > Metazoa > Chordata > Amphibia > Anura > Hyperoliidae > Hyperolius > Hyperolius riggenbachi. The sequence goes on from NC_090650.1 coordinate 282,373,926, forward strand.
AGGTAGGTGCCCCCAGTATAGATTAGGTAGGTAGGTAGGTGCTCCCCTCCCCTCATACTGGAGGGGGAGCCGCGGGGAGGGCAGCCCGACCTCTCCCTCCCTTCCTCTCCGGGCCACCCTCCGTGCTCCCCCCTCCGATGCAGACTGCAGCAGAGCCAGAGAGAACAACTCACCTCCCTGGTTCCGATCGCCGGCGCCTCTCACGGTGTATCACTTGCCGCTGGTCTCCTCTTGTACATTGACACTGATACACAGTAAACTTCCTGTTAAGCAGGAAGTTTATTGTGCATCAGTGACAATGTACAAGAGGAGACCAGCGGCAAGTGAGAGGCGCCGGCGATCGGAACCAGGGAGGTGAGTTGTTCTCACTGCTGCAGTCTGCACTCTGCAGGGGGGAGCACGGAGAGCGCCCGGAGAGGAGGGAGGGAGAGGTCGGGCTGCTCTCCCCGCGGCTCCCCCCTCCATCACGGTGGCCGCACGGGGGGGGGGGGCGGAGCGAGACGGACACGGCCAGCTTCCAAATTAAAACACATGCGGCCAGGCGGCAGGAGCGCCCCCTGGAAGCCGGCGCCCTGAGCGATCGCACAGGTCGCTCAGGTCAAAGGCCGGCCCTGTGGGTAGCCACACATAATTTGATTAGGTTTGCATTACATATTTTATTATTGATATCCTACCTATGGCCCAGAAGTACCTGCTGAATGAAAGATAGTTTGTGGTAGCTCATATAGTTAAGGTGATGCTGCGGTTATTTTACTCATTCTCTATATTTTTGAATGTGTTTTTTTTTAAATAATTTGAGGAGGATTAACTACAGTTCGTTATTCTTATTTAATTTTTTTTAGCTTAATGCCACAGCAATACCACCACCACTTGGAAAGTTAAACCTAAGGTGTTTGCAGATTTTTCTTTTATTACAGTCTCACATTACACATTAGTAATGTTACCGTCATGCTGACAGCCGCACCACTTGGAATTTTCAACTTCAGCAATATTTGTAATTTCAATATTTTTCTTTGTGGAATATAATATGATATTATAAGGCGCATTATAATTGCACACTTGCATTTACATCAGAAAACGCACTACTTCTCCCAGAAAACTGTTGAAATTACAAAGAATTTGGTATTGTCAAGTTTACCTTTTTTCTTTTTTTTTTTTGCCATTGGAAGAACACAGCAAAGCAAAAAAACAAAAAAAAGGGGTACTTATCCGTCAGCCGGGCGCATCCGGCAGGTGGGGCTGTTGTTGCTAATTCCAATGATCATTACTTCACGTAACAAAACTGTGAATGTAAACGCCGCGGGTGGCGCTAATTGCATTCCTAGTTAAGATAACAATGTGTGTATTAAAAAGTGATTTAACTAAATGAGAAATAAGCCGGCGGCAATGTAACCGATCAAGCCGCCAGCGTCGTGTCTCGCTGTCCTCCCCCCTTTAACTCTCTCATATAGAGCCCTGGGGGGGACATGCGTGTCCCCCCAGAGTCGTTTGTCGCGGCAGGGAATCCTGCCTGTTTTATTGTGACAAACGACTCTGCGTGTCCCCCCAGGGCTGCCAGTGTCCGTCCCCCCCCCCCCCCAGGGCTGCCAGTGTTCTATACGAGAGAGGGCAGGGGGGGGGGGGGGGGGGGAGAGCGAGACACGAAGCTGGCGGCTTGATCTGTTACATTGCCGCCGGCTTATTTCTCATTTAATTAACTCACTTTTTAATACACACATTGTTATCTTAACTAGGAATGCAATTAGCGCCACCTGCGGCGTTTACATTCATAGTTTTGTTACGTGAAGTAATTATCATTGGAATTAGCAACAACAGCGCCACCTGCCGGATGCACCCGGCTAACGGATAAGTACCAAAAAAGGCATTCCACACAAAATGTTAAACATGGCCTGAACGATATTGTTTTCACCTTCAGAATTGTATGAAATAATTGACAATAGGCCATTTTTTTTACTTTTTTTTTTTTTTTACTTCAGTAATATTGATATATAGATTAGCCAGAATATATACTGGAACATGATTAAAAAAAAGCAATGATATCAAAGTGTAATACACCTCCGTATGCTCTAATTGCCTATCTGGAGTGCAGAAGGAGCTGCCAGCATGGGATTATCTATAAGAAGCCTAATGAAGTCCTTAGTATGGAAGCAATTTGATGGTGTCATCTGCATAAATCCTGGAGAAAATTAGCTCTTTTGCCTGTTCAATACAGCATTCACTTGTCTTATATAGTGATAGTTTCTTTCATCAAACACTGTTTCATATTCTAGGTTATTTTATTATATATATATATACATACATATATATATATATATATATATATATATATATATATATATATATATATATATATATATATATATATATATATATATATTGTATAATTATATTTTCAAGTCCAACCAAAAGTGTCAATCACAGCTTTGGATTCATAGCCTTCAGGCCTTGTTTCACTACACAAATGTATGCAATTTCACTTCGAAAATTCACATGCGATTGCATGTTAATGAAAGTTCATGGGCTCATTTCTATTACATGTAATCTTTTATTCACATTGCATTGTGGCAAAAAACGTACAAGCTTCTGGATTATTATTTTTTTTGCATGCTGCACGTGTTCTGATCCGAATCTCTGATAATGATTCTCAGTGACTCTGCATGTAAAATACAAACTTTCACGTGTCAGTGCTACAATTCACATACATTTTACAAAGATAGCAAAGGAGGAGGTTGGCATACAGTATGTTGATGGGTCACTAGGTGAAATTGTACATAAGCCTCTTGTGAAAAACTGTATGCAAACATTTGTGGAAAGAAGCACATGAAAATTCCAATGTTTTTCATTTGCAAATTTTCTCATGAATAATGGAAGCCTGTGGTGAAAACAAGGTCTTATGGTATGAGAGACGTAAGAAGTAATACCCGGATACACCACCCAGGATAAGCCCTGTATGCATTTTTGTGATAGTGGTCCTTTAACATTTTGTCTCGGAAGACTGCCTACTTTGTTTACTGATGATGATGGGTAACGTTTAACTGTGCATTAACCACTTGAGGACCGCTGTTTTAAACCCCCCTTTAGTGACTAGGACATTTTTTTTACAAAATAGGCCACTGCAGCTATCAGGGCTCGCTGCAGGGCCATATAACTCAGCACACAAGTGATTCCCCCACCCCTCCTTTTCTGCTCACCAACAGAGCTTTCTGTTGGTGGGCTGTGATCGCTCCCCCAATGTTTATTTTTTTTGACAAATATTTGTTTAATTTTATATTAAATTTCCCCTTTTTTTAATATTTTTTTTTCCCTCTGACTCTCCCCCCCGCCAGCCAATCAGTGCGATCGGCTGTCATAGGCTTCAGCTTATGACAGGGGATTGCTTTTCTGCCGCTCAGGGGGACAGCTGTGTCACACAGCTGTCCCCAGTACAGCACTGCCGCAGATCGCAGGGCTGTACCATGTAAATAGACGGCAGTTTCGCTGTCTAACAATCTCCTAGCGGTGATCGCCGCTAAGGGGCTGATGACAGAGCTCTGTCATTCAAGTGGGGATGCACGCATCGACGCGCGTGATCCCCTGCAATCTCCGACCCTAGGTGTTAAGCAGTTAAAGTGAACCCGATGTGAAAATTAACTGATGAGATAAACTATTGTATCTATACTCCTTCTCCTAAAACAACTTTTTTTTAGATATCCTAGAGTTGTGTTTGTTTAAAAACTTAAAAATTAGATCTATTGAACTAAAATAGATAAACTATTGGCCTTTTTTTTTTATCTATTCCCCACCCTCAGGTGCTGTTTTCTACCAGTAAAGAATTTTATGGCTATAATTTCTTGTTGGTGAGGGTTACTCTATAGACTGGGTCCCGAATTAAGAGACAGTATCACTTGCATACCTGAATGTTTAACTCTTTCAAGCAGACATAGAAGCAAAGGAACACAGCCTAGTTATTTGAATACTTTGTGCTGTACATATATATCTATCTTGGGCTATGTGAGATTTGCATTTCTTTCATATATACTGTACAAATACATGCAAACCGAAACATCTACATATCAGCAAAGGTATAGCTCATTGAAGTGGGAATATAAGCAGGGATGCTGTATGCTGACCTGGGGTTAATCAGCATTTACGTTTTAAATGTCACAAAGCATGTCTCCGTTATGTGAGCGACATTTATTATTTCTTTGCTCAGTGGTTTCAGTGGAGCTATGGTGCTTCATTCTCACATCAAGAACTTTGCATTTCAATTAAATCAAACTATTTTCATGCAAATTAGCTGCTACATTAAAATACTGTTAATTTAATTTGTTCTGGCTTAAAGAAAACAAATATGTTAATGCTTTTATAAAGCAAAATGGAAATCTCTGTCTAAGTCAGAAGTGTGCTTTATAGGAAATTTCATTGCCTTTTAGCTTGCTAAACTGAAAAATTTGGCAAAAGGAAAATGTAATGCAATATTCTGAATTTCAGGCAGCATGCCAGCAAATCTAATAAACCATGTGTTCCAGTATGGATGATTAGCTGTTGCTTGTTTAAAAAAAAAAGTGTTCCTATTGTGACACAGGTTTCTGTTCCTCCACTTTCAGCTGCCTGTACATTACTTGGTTGACCATTTGACATGAATGACACATACATAAGCGCACCTCTCTAGAATTTTGCTTGTTTTGAAACTAAATGGGGACCCAGAAGCATCTATTTATATTTCTATATGGGGAAAAAGGGTTAATAACCGTAAGAAAATACGTGGCCTGTTGCAGATATTTACACTCCGTCAATTAGGAAAGAGCACTAAAGCTAGTTAGACATGCAGGGCTGGTGCTTCCATAGGGTCAAATTGGGCAACTGCCAATTTGTCGAAGCAGCCAAATTCCATTTCCAACTAAATTTGCGTTCCGAAGGCATTTTCTATTGAAATCAATGGAGCTGATTTCTGTGGTTAATAGCAAAGCCCCCATGCATGCCATCATCACCTAATTTGCCATGTATGTTACAGAGAAAAGTAGGAACATGGTAAAAAAAAATGTGAAAAGACCATGTAGTTTTTTGAGAAAAGTGATTTTAAAGTTTCATAGGAAAAAATGGCTGCAGTACACTGGACTGCATTCTGAGTACTGCAGTTTTCCACATGAATCGGGGGTCCAGGGAATCAGGTCGGGGGATGCCCTGGACTCCCCATTCATGTGAAATACCACTTGCTCTGCCATTTTATTGTGGCCTCCGGGTACCCAGGAATCCCTTGGGGCAATTTTATTTACATCACTATGGGTCGAAAATTCCTGTTTTAGAAGCCAATTTTTTGCCATGTTAATGCTGTTTGCCAAAAATTGTTTCTGAAGCCAATTTTCCGATGCAAAACTTCAGAACTCGGAACTGTAAACATGTGACCTTGTAAAGGTCACATGTTTACTGTCAGTACAGTATTAAAATGTAAGGAGACCCACAATCACTTTTGCCCATAGCCCCATTTTATCCAAAACCATCCTTGCATTTATACGAGTTGATAATGGCCAGATATGCTAAGGCCAAATACCCTCTTCCAATCAAAATAACGGATTGTGAATGATTCCTACAGAACACTTAATCTCCACAGGTTCAAGTAGAAATCTATAAATTGATAAAAGCTGCAGGTGTTGTATAGATAAATGCAGTGCAATGTTATGCTGCAATCAATCCCCGGCCCACTTACATGGACATTTTTTAACCTCCAATCATACTTTTACTTTTACTCAAGTTCAATCACTGCGCATACTTCAATCCCTGTAAGGTTATAAAAACATATAGTGCCCAATATTGTTTGCATCAGGCTATATCTAACACCCCGTGCTGCACACCAGGGGGTAGTGCCACCACCTTACAGGGGAAATGTAACAGGTCCCCCCTATGTGCCCGCACTCACCGGAAGAGCGTCTTGCTCAATTGTGTATCAAATCAAACTGCTTTGCCAGCCAAAGAGATTCAAGCAGGTGATAAAAACACATCCATTTATTGGATTAAAAGCATCCGCAGGCTTACAGTTCCAAGGACACAAGTTTCGGCTCCACCGCGGATGATCTAGAGCCACTCGCTCCCACTGCTTGTCCTGCTTCCGGATTACGTCAGTGCGCTCCTCCGACTCCGCCCTACACGTTTCGTCACGATCCGTGACTCATTCAGGGGCCCCTGAATGGGGCATACTTTTACTAAAATCAGTCGAAAGGGAATTAATCAGCTATTTTCAGCAAATTTGATCAATGGGATCAGATTGGCTGGAAAATTGATATGTCAACAGGGGTGTACCTAGACTTAATAGGACCCCCTGCAAAAAATGATGGCATGGGGCCCCCTTGGTCCCCGAACCACATGAGGGTCGTGTTTGGGAGCCGGCGAATGGCAGCAGAGAGTGTTCTGCTGTGAAGTAACGTTTAGAAGCAGGAAAAAATTAGACGCTCCTGCTACACACTGCTCTGCATGGCGGGAAGTGACAGGGTCGGTTTTTATGAACAAAAGGAGAGGGTTTTTTTTGCTAATTGCCTGAACTTGTGGTTGTGGAGGAGGGGCCCCCAAGGCCTCTGCCCCCCCCCCCTGTAATGGCAGGCGTCGCAGGGGTGATGTACGTGAATAGCCAGAATAGACTTCACTCCTCTCCAGCGTACTTGTCACTTTGCCACCCATTCACTTTGGCACAGGGTGATCTGAATGACTGTTCATTCTGCTGCTGGTGAAATTTCGGGCAGCATTAATTACTCTTCCTTCCTTTTAGCAACTCGGAGGGAGAAGTAATTTGGGGTCTGGCAATTGTCTGAACCCCGAATTATGGCAGGCTGAACACTATAGCATTATGCCTATAGTGATGCTTAATTCAGGTGCTACAAGCTGCATGTTGTGCACCAAGAAGCCCTGCCTCATCATCTCCAGCCCTGAGCATTACCGGCTTGATGGGTATTCAACAATAGTGTGCATGGGTGTTCAAGATTGGAGTTTTGTTTTTTTTGTTTTAGTTTTTTCTTGATGTCTTATTCCAAGTTGTTGCATACTGTGGTTCATCCTAAATGGCTTATTTTTCTACTATTATATAAAGTAATCCAGAAATGCACAGTAATTTCCCCTTCTGTAACTTTTATAGTCACATTATCTAAACAGTGGGAGAGGAAAGGTGAATGCGCATAGACTTCTGACTGCTGAATTCTATAAGAACTTCAATAAATCCAGCTCAGTGCTGTAAAGTCCATATTTGTCCTTTTTATAGCCATATGATCTGCCTTGAAATCTAGAAGGACGGAGACTGTTCTTTAGCTATGCTCATATTTCTTACAAATGGAACTCGCTGATGTAATGAGCATATTTTACCCATGCCGGTTTATGTTTCTGCAGTGGTCACACCATGCTCTGAATTTTAAAAAGGTTTTGGCTCACACTGAGTCACTCTGGCTCAGAGGACAGGTTTATATGAAAAGGCTGTTCTACACCTACATTACTCAGGCTCAACAGCTCAAGACCTGCATGTGTATCCATTGTTCCTCATCCCTTGTGTCTGCAGAGGCTGCTAAATCATCTGTTACGCCTTTCATCTGTTTTACGCTGTCCTAAGCAGTTTTTTTCGTCTTTGACAGTTCAAATGTTTTGTTTCAATTTTTGTAGTTTGTGTGATGTGTGCTTGCTGGAAGAGTCAAATATGAAGCACAAAAGCAGCACACAGAAAAACTGTTACAGCAGGATAAATAGTGGCACAGTCAGAACAGTTGACATTTAATAACACTTTATCATACTTAAATTATACTTTTGGAATTGCATTTTGTAATTTAGAAATCTGAGTTATGTGTGTTCTTTCCTAGGTATGCCTATTCTGATAGATTCACAACACACCACTGTGTACTCTGAATTAGGGCATTGCGATAATTTGGGCACCAGGCGAAGCTGCTTGTAGTATATTGGTAAAATTACTGACATTCTACTGTTGGGCTCTGGACAATACTGATAGTAGAATATCAATAGAATAACCAATATTCTATTATCACTTACCCATTGCACGCACTGCAATGCATGCCAGGAGATAAAGTCTGGATGTGAGAACATCTCTGTATTCATATCCATGGACTACATCTCTCGGCATGCATTGTGGGATGTGCAAAAAACACTGCCAGGAACTGCAAAATTAGGCAGATGTGGCCCATCCCTGAAGAACATTGCGGGTCCCATATGGGCCAGGGGCCAGAGGAGCAGCACCCCGTAGTGAAGTACTACAACCCTAACCACCCAACTTTTTGAGATGAGAAAGAGGGATGCTTTAAGGCATGCCCCTGACACCCCTTTAACCACGCCTCTACCACACCCTTTGTCATTCATATCACAAAAAAATCTGATGCAAAAAATGTACTGTAGTTAAATCAAACAAACCACACTGCTCCTTTTTGGTGATGGTCATGTCTAGGAAAACTCATGGGGAAGCATGTAGTTTATGTGATTCAATGATTCAATTCAATGATGATATTTATGTTTAGAGTCAAACACATTTTTTCAGTAGAAAAATACATATGTTTACACAGGTCTGTATATCATTCTTGAAAGAGGGACCAATCAAGAATAAAGAGGGACAGAGTGATTTGGTTCATAAATAGGGACTGTCCCTCTAAAAAAGGGACAGTTGAGAGGTATGCATTATGAACTTCCCTTATAGGGAGGCTTATTTAAAAAAAAAAAAATCCTGTTGCTTAGTTTCTGTTCAGGCCACTTGCACACGGTGCGTCTCAACACGGTACTCTTCCTCCTCGCAAGGGACATGCAAGTCTATGAAGTCTTGCACAATTCATGCGATGCAACAACACAACGGAAGCAACCAAATCATCGCAATGCTGTCCCAAAGAAAGCAGCGGGTTACTGCATGAGCCGTACTTACCGTACAGATCATGCAGTAATGCAAGTCTATTGGCTACGCAGGCAGTGTGCACGCCGCATGCATGGACCTATGGCAAACCCAGTGACTTACGTTCTGCCCAGCAGGGAGTACGTCACTAACCTGGGGTGGGCCCTACGCATGTGCCCCTGTCAGCGCATCATGACGCAGGGTCATAAGAAGCTTAATTTCTGCAATGCTGTGTGTGCAATGCACACATCCAGTTTAAACTGGCCTAAATTATAATAAGTAATTACATTTTCAAAATGTATTGATGATCCTTCCCTTCCTTTGCGTTGCCGAAATGCTCTCTGATGTCACAATGATCAGCAGGATGACGGGCAACTAGTATTGTTTAAAATTCAATTATATTTATAAATCAATAATAATAATAAATATGGCAGCTTCCATATACGCCTCGCTTTAGGTTTCCTTTAAGTTCAAGCCAGTCTTTGGGACACTGATCTGGTAATTTATGGATATTCAAAGATGGTCATTACAGATCTTTTGCTAGTGGTTGTTTTATTACTGTATTTCTAATACAGAAGAATGCTAAAACCCAGCCATCAACCAGTATGAAGACATATAGTGGAGATCCATATAAGCTGCATATATGTGTAGGAGAATGACTGCATTTAAAAAATATTTAAACTTTAATTTTTAATTTGTGACTTTCGGAAACCCTTGCTTGCAGGGTGAATCATTCATGAGAATATGAGTTTCATGTAATTTCATCAATCATGTGGTGAATCTGTTACTTGGAAAATTATACATTCTTGTCACATAGAATGTGAACCTATTAGTGTCCCAGGCATTCATACTAAGGAGACTGCTTCAAAGCTATGCAAATGGACTGCTCTTCATATCAAAGCAAATTTGAGGTTTTAGTAACCTCGATTGCTGAACAAAAAATATTATTGTGGGGCCCTGTTTCCCTCCCGTGCAGCCTGTAGTGGGATGATGAGTGGGATATAGTTACATCTCCGGGAGACATGATCGAACTGTAAATTAGCAGCTGCTTTCCATTCCTTGCAATGCGGGATTGTCCTCTTCTATGCAGCAGGCTTATGCAGTGTAACTACCGCGTACATTTTTATAAGATATAGATTATATTCTGGTGGCATAGAATAAATACAGGATTTACTCTTCATTTCTCTCTGTCAGTGGCTGTGTAGGCAACCTGAGGCTAAAAATAGTGTCTCTTATCTACTGCAGCTGCTGGTGTACACTGACAGCATCTTGAATTGGCTTACATCTTTTACGCATTCAGAGTACCTCGGAGAGGAAAAAAACAGGGAAATGGGAGCCCTCTAATTGTAGTAGTAAATAAACTTTCTGTTACACTCAAAACATGATGACGAATTGACGGGAAACAATGCCAAGTGCTTTTCTGCTTCCAAGTGGAAAAGCATTTGACATCATTTCCTGTTGGTTCGTCATTACGTTTTGAGTCTGTAGGGGAATATGGAACCGCAAACTCAGCTGAGGCTAGAAGCTGCATTCATAGAGAATTTGATCAACTGCGGCGATGCAGAATCAAGGGTAAACGCATTGGTGAATGCTCCCATTCATCTCAATGCAGGACATGGTGGATCCTGACGGTAAATGACAACAATGACTGCTGGCAGTTGCTCGTGTGAACCAGCCCTTAGTGAGTAGATATAATCGGTGAGAATCTCATTGAGTGCTTACCCAGTTACAACTAGTTTTGTTGCTTTTTTGAGAAAACACATCTCCACCCAGGTCTTTGTGTTCCTCTAGTCGCGCTCTAAACTGCATGTTTGGGTTGGTGGGGAAAAGTGGGGAATGGGGGATACCAACTCTGCAGGTTAGAACACTAGATACCTGAAGTGCTTGTTATGGAATTTATGCCCAAGATTGTAATAAGTAATGCATAATTGGATAGGAGGCAAGCATAGCACTTACCTCACGAGTGTCTGACTCGATTGGTTATTTAAAAGAGATTTATTGGCACATTGTTGGCACATGGAGTCATGGAAGTAGAATCCTCTTTTAATGGAAATAAAGTTGCTAGCCTCTATAACAGGTTTCCTTTACGACCTTTATGAGGGTGGGGAATATATACTTCTGTTTAGTGTTGAACCAAGAGATGGGCAAGGGGAGTTTTTACATTTTTGTCATAAAGTGTTACAGTGTGTTTCTTCTTTTCTTCCATCCCTTAGCAACTTCTGGAATCTATGGTGGATGCAGCAGAGAGTCTTTGTCCAAACGTGATGAGAAAAACTAACATCCGTGAAGACCTAATAGAAGCCAGCACAGAAAAGATATCTATTCCTCGCAATTTTGTAAAAAATGTCTTGTTTGAACAATTTGGAATAGATATTCTCAACAAAATAAGGTAAGATGGGCTTTCAGGGCCAGTACAAGCTATATAATGAAGCTTTGTCAATATTTTTGCACTGTTTTATTAAATGACGCCTCAAGCAAGATCAATATGGAAGATATTTTGGCTTATTTTAAAAATACTGTTTGCCTAGCAGCTCTGATGATTCCCTGCCTTAAATACATTATGAATCGCTGACTCAACACAAGCATGCAGCTCAGGTGTTCCAGCTCCTCTTGGGTAAACTTAGCACATGCTTGTTGCAAGTACAGTATGTGAGTAAAATAATACTCTAGTGAAAAGACTTGCATAACAACCAGTCAAGTGACCTGTTTTAAATGAGAATGAAGTATACTCTGTTCTTCTCTCAGCTCAGGTTCCCTTCAATGTGTGTGCAAAGAAAAGCGGAGCAAATGCAGTATAATTGTGCAGAGCAACTAGTCAGAAACATTTTATTTGGAGCTTGTTTGATTGTTCAGGGCAGCTGCCTAATTTTTGCGGTTTCATGGAGATGGTAGGCAATAGCCGACAGATGTATGCACACTTAACCACTTGATGCCCACAGTGCTAACCCCCCCCCCCCCCCCCCTAAAGGACCATGGCCATTTTTTGCAGTACTGGGCTGTGCAGGCTTTTCAGCCTCCTGCACAGCCCAGCTTAGGAGCCCAGCCTAAGGGGACATGCCGCTGGATCGCTGCAGCCATTTGTTTTTTGTTTTTTTTCACAGCCTCTAAGAGGCTCTCGCTCTCTCCCCTTCCCTCCTCCCCTCTGCCATCAGAATTTGAACAGGATGGCGATCCATCCTGTTCCGTCTCTCATAGGCATCAGCCTATGAGAGGACGGCGCTCCCCGGCCAATCCGAGGCCAGGGATCGCCGATCTCGTACAGCGTTGCCGGGTACCGCAGTGCTGTACAGTTGTAAACAAAGAGGATTTCTTTCCCCTTTTGTTTGCAAACAGCCTGCTAGCCGCGACCGGCGGCAGGCTAATCACGGAACTCCATTCCATGAAGTGGCAGGGAACGATTGCGCATGTGCGTGGCTGTTCCCTGTGAAACTGCAGCCCCAGGACTTGACACCAATTGGCGTTAGGCGGTCCTGGGGCTGCCGCCGCGGTCACGCCCATTGGCGTGAGGCGGTCTTCAAGTAGTTAATTCTTTGCCTTGTGGGCATACACTTATTCACCCTCCCCATTTTCTGTTGGTACCTCTTAAAGAGGAGCTGTCAACCATAGTATCTCAGGAAAAAAAACAAATATATAAGTAGATAAATACTTACTCTACTTACATAACATATGTATTGCATTGTCCACATTATGATTCCTGTGAATTTTATAAAGGAAAAGTAGAGAATCCTAATGTAGACAGTTTCCATATTCACTGTGGCTATTTTGAAGCCAGCCGTGATGTAATATCCGCCCTTAGTCTCCTCTACCTGATTTGCCTGCCCTTCACTATAGAAAGTGCATTGTTGCAGCCTGATAAATTTTGGCCAATCAGAGAGGAACAGAGGTGTGGGAGGAGAAAACAGGAGGGAAAGCTGCTTCAGCCAAACAGGCTACATTAGTTCAGTCTGAGGGGAAGTAGAGAAGCAAACAAAGACAACCTAGCATGCCCTGCAACTTCTCTTTTGTGTACCAAATTTTCTGTGTACCAAATAAGAGTCAGGTAAACTGGGGAATGATAATTTATCAACAAGAAAAGTAATAGTGATTTTAACTTTTGGATTGCCCAATTAGCATCCGTATTACTTGTTTACCAGATAAAAATAAAGAATTGATTTTATGCCCGACAGTTACTCTTTACACCTTTAAGCCACCCCTATGGCCCACTGGCCTGGGCCTCCTACACTACAAAAGTAACCTCCAGTTTGTTATGAGAAGGTTCATGGAAAATTAAAGTATAAAGTAGAGGTGGTGTGCTCAATTGTATTACTACAGATAACCGCACAGGTGAAACGTGAAATAGAATAGAATATCATGCAAAAGTTCATTTATTTCAGTATCTCAACTTGAAAACTAATATGATATAGGAACCTTTTGCAAGTGTTTTGTATTAATTGGCTGATAGTCTGACATTTTGACCCTAGAATATTGAAAATTTTCACAATATTCTAATGGTCTGAGATTTTGATTTTGGGATTTTCATAATCATCAAAATTATAACAAAGGCTTGAAATATCTCACTTTGTATGTAATGAGTCTATTCTATATATTAGTTTCACCTTTAAAGTTGAAACCCTGAAATAAATCAACTCTTGCACAGTATTCTAATTGTTGGAGTTTCACCTATTTCCCACCCAGAGGAGCACACCAGTGTGGTGGCCGCATTCTGGTATTACACCTGATGTTTTCTGCAGTTGTATGCAGCTTGAAATTGGACCAATCCTAATCATCTGCTCTTAATTAGTCAAATTCCAAGCTGCCTGAATCTGTATAAAATCATGCATTAACATTAATTTTTCAACAAGAGTGTAGCAACAAATTGCTGTGATAAAGTAAGCCAATCCATTGCATTACTGAATGTCTTTCAGCCATCAAAAACATAAGGACTTGCACCGCGTAAGTATTATAGCTCTTTATTGCATCAGAACGGCAGCAGTGACAGACTGCTGTTTCGGGAAAAACCCTTTTTCAAAACTGGAGCAGTTTTGAAAAAGGGTGTTTCCCGAAACAGCAGTCTGTCACTGCTGCCGTTCTGATGCAATAAAGAGCTATAATACTTACATGGTGCCAGTCCTTACGTTTTTGTTGGATTGAGCTCCCCAAGAGGCACTGGGGTGGGACTTGGGCAAACAGTTTTTCTTTTTTGTCAGTGCTCCCTTCCTTCTGTTTTGGCTTTCAGTCATGATAGAGCAGTGATAACACACAGGGGCACTTCCTCCCATTGAATTTTATTGGTATCACTATTATTTAGTATTTATATAGTGCCAACATCTTCCGCAGCACTTTACACAGTAAATATAGTGTTGTTTCTAACTATCCCTCATAGGGGCTCAGTCTAATCCCTGCCATAGTTCTACCCGTGTTCCCCCAAAAATAAGACACTGTCTTGTAATATTTTTTTCTCTAAAAGATGTGCTAGGGCTTATTTTTAGAGGATGTTTTATTTTTGGGCAAACTCTGGTAGTTTTCCTATACAAAATGTACATATTGTATGCCATGCTGAAACACGTGCAACATACACAGAGCTTGTGGTTTGCAGATATTGGCTCTCACTTACAAGAAATTGATTCTGCTGATCATGTGAGTAATGCTGGGCATACACTGTGCGTTTATGCGCCGGAATCGAGCGGCTCGATTGATAATAAAAAACTTACCGTGTATGCCCAGCATGAGAGTCTATTTCTTGCAGGCAGAGAACTCTGTCTGCAAGCTCTACAGAGCTATGATAGGATAAGCTGTGTGTCCTGTGAAGGGGTGAAGAGGTGAAGTGCTGCTGATGCTTATCACAATAGATCAGGAGGGCTGGCTCCAACAAAAACACAAATTGCCTGACACATATATAGGACTGTGTAGAACTCACATTATACTGCTGCACTCCTGTATCCAGGCTTTGTATTCAGCATGACTTGCTGGGCTGCTAGCTAGGGCTTAAATTCGGGGGATGTATTACATTTCAAGCATTCTTGAAATTCCTGCTAGGGCTTATTCTAAGGTGATGTCTTACTTTAGGGGAAACACGGTATGTCCATATCTAAAGTGTACTGCAGCTCAGCCACCAGTAAAACTCATTGAAAACCGCCTTCTGTATCTATTAAGAAAAACAATAGGCCAATTGAAATGCAAAGATTATTGTGGCCATGCTAACGCTATTTTTTTTTTTTTTTTTTTTTTTTAATAGTGGTAGTGGTTTAAAAAAAAATGATATTGGTGCATTATCCTTCATACAAACATGGTTTCTAGTCAGTCTTCAACTATGCTGTGGCTATCGTTTAGTATAATGCCTATTCCCTGCCTAATCCTGGCTGGATCCTCCTCTGGGTGGCTTTAAATGATGTAATTCAAAATCATAAATGAGTATTCTTAGAAATGTGGGTGCATTTTTATTTTATGTTGTTCTAATAAGTAAAAATGCTTTGGGCAGTTCTATGCAGCTGCTGTTACATCTCTGAAGAATTCATCAGTAACTTTAAACCCACAATGAATATTTTTTAAAAAGGGCTGATATTATTTTTCTTTGCAGGCATGAGGCAGTTTTTCCAATGAGTGCGTTCACAAAGGATATGAATATTTCATGATCTTTAAAGTGTCACATCAGAAATAATAAGATAAGATGTGAAGCTTTGTGTCTGGCTTTTCCAGCGCTGCCTCGGATGATAACATGGACCTTATGGTTACTTTGATGCTGATTAAAGGTTCAGTCTATAAGAGCTAATCTGAAGATCCGGGCTTTAGTAACGCAGCTTTTCTCAACACCTTTTGCTTGAGACATTCCCGTTTGCGTCCCTTCATTTTGCCTGTTATATAGTCATTCTTTTCCTTTACACATACTGTATCTAATATATGCTGCTAGTATTTTACAAGTATCAGCCAAATCTTCTAGTATCTTGCCAAGCTTCTTGGATGATGAAACCTATCCCATACTGGATATTTGGTGACTTAAATGGACACTTAAGTCAAACAAAAAAAATTAGTTTTACTCACCTGGGGCTTCCAGCAGCCCCCCGCAGCTGTCCGGTGCCCTCGCCGTCTCCCTCCGATCCTCCTGTCCCCGCCGGCAGCAACTTCTGGTTTCGGCGTCAGGAGCAGACAGGCTGGGAACGCGAGTGATTCTTCACGTTCCCAGCCACAATAGCGCCCTCTATGCTGCTATATGATATATACTCTATGCTATAGCAGCATAGAGGGTGCTATTGTGGCTGGGAACGCGAAGAATCACTCGTGTTCCCTGCCTGTCGGCTCCTGTCGCCGAAACTGGAAGTGGCTGCCGGCAGGGCCAGGAGCATCTGATGGAGACTGCGTGGGCACAATACAGCTGCAGGGGGGCTGCTGGAAGCCCCAGGTGAGTAAAACTCATTTTTGTGTTTGACTTAAGTGCCCCTTTAAGCTTTAAATTCTGATACATGTACTGCATGTATGTATGTTCATCCTGATTTATTAAAGCTGTGATGGACAGCGATCCACATTGATACATTAAAGATATTGCTTTTGCAATATTTACAGTATGTTAGAAAATGATGCGTTTGAGCATGTCTTTTCAGCACCCTGCACCTGCTCAATCCACATGTTTGAGATATTTACCAGCCACTGCTTTGGTCTGAGAGAACCCAGGCTGCTGTATAACTATGTATATTACATGGAAGAATTTTGGGTACATCTCATCCCGACACCGGGCAGTTCGGTGCAGGGCGAGAACAATGACGGCTCTCCCTGCTGCCGCTATACTCCCTGGCGGCGATAAATACTATTCCCCCCTCTGAGTGGTAGCAACTCGGAGGGGGATGTAATTCGGGGTCTGGAACCCGCCCGAGTCCCGAATTACCATAACGTGGGGCACACAGCATAGCACTGCTGCTATGACGGCGACAAGCTTCGGCGCCGGGTGCCAAAATGAACTGCTTCAAATAATTTTTTGTCCATAGCACTGCAGACTATAATTCTTTTAATGACAAATAGGTTATGTAGTAATTAGGTTTCTAAACGTACACATTTAAATAAAAAGCGAGTTAAAATGGACATAGATTTACTGGTTAGTAGAATATATATATATATATATATATATATATATATATATATATATATATATATATATATATATATCAATATTCCACTATTCCACTATGACGTAACCCTACCCAACTTACACATGAGCCTTCCCCTACCTTCACTTAACATTTATTTACATTTATGCAGTGATGAAGAGTAATAAGTTATATATTTGAACGCAGATTCCACATGCTTATCATGTTTGCATATGGTCTGTTTTAGGAGCTTGTCATCCGTCAGTTGGCCATTGTATTCTGCTTTCTTACACCTAACCTTCACATCTTCCCTTCAATGTAAACCCTTCCTGACACTTGCCTAAACCTAAGCTCCTTACCTTAGCTAGTAAAACTAACCTCGCTCTACCCTAAAACGTAATACTAACCCTGCTAAAATAATGCTTAACCAAGAACCACAACCAGTATTCACCTTCCGTAATCTTCTACACCTCTTGTATGATGATCAAGATAGTCAAATTCAGTACACAAGTAAATACTGGAAGCTGTTTACCAGCACTCAGCTATATAATAGCTGAGTCCATTATACTCCTGGTGCTGATTGGCACCAACTTGCATTGGCTTTGTGACCATGCCAAAACAAACAGAAATAAACAGATTCATATACTAGGGAAATTGGTTCATGCTCACTGAAAATTACACAAAATTATATGTTTTTAAGGTATGTTTGAGGCAAAGAACTATAGAGGAAGGAGAAATGAAATACTTAGATCCCTGAACTGCCCTGTGGACTGTATTATGTGCACTGTATAGTAGTGTTCGACACAGTCCATTATACCTGCCTGGAATTTTAAATGATGGAACACTGGGTCACACTTGTGCTTTCTGGGAAGGGGCTGACGGACCTTCTCTTTCTTTCTCACTCTTTCTTGTTCACTCTTTCTTTCTCTTTCACACACACACACACACACACACACACACACACACACACACACACACACACACACACACACACACACACACACACACACACACACACACCTAGGTGTGAATATCGGCAAACAGGATCAAATGTGAGGCGAAAGCGATGCACGTACGGTTCCACAGTCATGGGATCAAAGCTACCTCCGTGCCCTAGGTACAGACAGGGATACCCTCCTGTGCCCCCCTGCCCGACCTTCTGCAACTGTTGGTGGAGATGATCATGTCAGAATTATCACTCAGTTTAACTGGCAATGGATGGAGATCAAGAGTGCGTTAGACCGTTATTTACTGCTCACCGAGTGAGGAATTAGAGAGACGAGCTAGTCCAGTCAAATTATTGAAGAAAAAAGGTTCCGCTTAACCAGGGGAATAAAAAATCCAATCTTTATTAGCAAAAAGTCATGCTGGACAAAGCGAAGCTAGCTCACGCCTATCGGAGCCTCACAATCGCTCCTTAGTTATAGCTTCTTATTAGCAAAAAGGCATGCTGGACATAGCAAAGGTAGCTCACGCGTATCGGAGCCTCACAATCGCTCCTTGGACTAAGGAGCGATTGTGAGGCTCCGATACACGTGAGCTACCTTTGCTATGTCCCGCATGCCTTTTTTGCTAATAAGGATTGGACTTTTTATTCCACTGGTTGAGCAAAACTTTTTTCTTCAATATTCATGATGGTGTGGCTTTCCGTGGTCCTGCTCCTGGTTGGAATGGCAGTGTGGTGAGCGGTGTTTACCCTTTCAATACTAGTCCAGTCAAAGTTGTAAAGGAAAATTTTGAGCACTTGGTTGAACACAGTCCCACCTCCACTGGGCATGCACAGAAGTGGTGACTGTAAGGTTTGCTGCTATGTTAAACGCTTGGATAGGTTTACCAGCTGTGATGGTAGGAAAGCTTACTGGATAAAAACTTTCTTCAATTGTAATACAAAATAGATTGCTTACCTGTTGATCTACCCTTGTGGGCAGTACTATGTTGGCATGTGTTCAAAGTAAGATTTATGGAACACCTGTGCGATTTCGCAGGTGGGGAGCCAAGAACAGTGTTGGTGGAGCATTTTCAGATATGCCCTCGGGTTCCACCCACGGTATTAGGGGTCTGTGCATTGACTCTTTTAGCTCGTCCCTTAGATCCAGTCCAAAAGAGAAACTTCTAATGCAAGGTGAGGCCATGTTAATGTACCCACTATGGTCGGTGCATCCCCATGGCCTAAATATAAACTATTGGCCTGACCGTGGGTAGGGGGTGAGGCTGAAGGTACATAACCAGATGGAAGCCTGCCCCCCACTTCCGGCCTGAGGAAACCCACGTGCTGAGTGTGTTCAGTGTGCAGCGTCATGAACCCATTGCCTCCAGCCCCCCTGCCACAAGTCTTTGGACTGAACATTGCCACCGTGCCTCCCTGCGCATACACACTACATAGTCATGACATCACAACTGAGGAGGCAGAGAAGAACGGGATGAGTAGTGGGCATGAGGACTAATTGCTACACATGCCTCGCTTTTAACATTTACAAAAGCTAAGGTATCCTTTAACTTAAGCATTTCCCTGTGGTCTGTTTAATGTTAACTGTTCATTCTGGCCAACACTATGGTTGCAGCCTGGGGATTATCTTGAGTTCAGTGAGAAAGGCAATTTGGTGTGTGATGCAGCGTGGCTGGTGTGTTCTTGCTATGGTTTTAACCATGACTATAGTCTTCTAGATAGACACATGCTCAAGTCTAAATGGACGCGTGTATGCATCCAGTGTTTTAGCGGAGGGTCAGTGTTCTCCCCAGGCTCTTTTAGCTGGGTACTCCACCCGGCTAGTTTTGGTGACCACCCGGCTGTCATCGGCTCATCTTCTCTGCTGTATGCAGAGAAGCGATGGCCCTGCATTCTGTTATCACGCCCCACCCGGCTACTTTTTCATGCCATCCGGCTGGAAAAAATTTCTGGGGAGAACACGGAGGGTGCGCACGACCGCAGCTCTTACTCAGCGGCATTTCTGTAGCGGTGATTGGGAAAGGGACCCAATCCATTCATAATGAGGGTAGTAAAGTAAAAAAAAATTATGCATCACATTTATAACCGTTACTTTGTTTTTTTATACTTGCCTTGCAGTGAAGTGAAACTTACAGTAGCGTCTTTCCTGTCAGACCGAATAGTGGATGAAATCCTAGATGCACTTTCAAGCAGCCACCACAGACTGGTAAGCAGCCTGGTTAACTGAAAGTTTTTTATTTTTTTGCATTTAGTAAATCTCACACAATTTTCCCTTTCAACACATTGTAATTCAATGTATTTTTGTTTATTTTGGCGTAACATTCATTTTGTTTAATTTGTTTCTGCTCCATTATCCACTAAAAAACTACAGGTCTATTTGAAATGAAAAAGTGTTTTTTTTTCTATAATCTTTTAATCTCTATAATTTTTAATATTTTGTTAGTGATCTTGACCCCGTCAATTTTTCAGCTCTTCCTGGGGGATTCGAGTAAAGAAGCCTGTGTCAGGTGAAAAGGTGCTTACGTGCTATTTGCAGGCAGCTGCACTGGGTCCTGGGGTCTTCTCCTGCAAATAGCACGTAAGCACCATTTCATCTGTCACTTGTCACTTTCCAGTTCTCTTATCAATAGGGTCTCCTTCCTTCATTCATCCATTGGCGTTTGTTTTTTGCCGATCTTGGTTCACACTGGTAGCTCATATTATATATATATATATATATATATATATATATATATATATATATATATATATATATATATATATATATATATATATATTCCTGTTGGTAGAACCTATTGGTCCCTTACTATGGAAGTTTATTGATTATTACCTTTATATGCATTTGAATTGTGGTATTTTTGCATTTCTATCTGTCGCAATTTTTGGTGCTGACAATATTGCTTTTTTTCAAGCTTTATATATTTTTTATACTATGTGCTTTGGGGATTCTCCTAATAATATTATTATACTGTATTTCTGATTATTGTATTGTTACCCCGTGCAATTCCTCTTGGTGTTTTTAAATGTTTTTATTGTTAGAATTTTTGCCAATAAAGTTATTGTCATTAATTTCTTATTCATGGTAGCTTTGGTGCTGTTTATTGGGGGTACAGTTGTGTATGGGTGTATATAGTGGTTTATCACCCCTTAGCACAATCTACCTGTTAAGTGGGGTACATTGGTTCCTATTTAGGAAACCGGTATCCACACTTTGATATTATAATTAATGTATCCTATATGGTGCTTGTCCATTTCCTTGTTAGTGTACTCTTGTTACAAATCTGGCAGCTGAATACATTTTGTATATATTTGTTTAATTCTGTATTAAAATACATTGTAGCCTAATAAAATGCCTCCACTTTGTCTGCATACAAAGGAACATTCATGAATGATCTGCATCCATAAACTGTAAAATATTCCATCCCAGCAGTTGTTCTTATATTATGGTGTATCTAACTTTCTGCCTTCAATACCGTTGAGTATTCCAGAACTGGATAGTAATTTTCCTGATAACTGGAGTGAGACACTGAGGGACATTAACATTTTCTGTAATGCGGAAGGCTCTGGTCTAATTTTTTATGTAATATTATGTTAATTAAGTGATATCCAATAGTGAAACGTCATGCAAGGTGAATCCTTAATTCATCATTTTAGAAGCTTGCTGAGTTTTCTAAAAAGGCCTACTGCAGCTTGTAAGCCCGGAGGCAACCCCTGTAGTTATTTGCATTGAGATAAGAAGAGTTCCTCTTCTGTTTGCCAGTCTGATAGCCTATTTCTGCACTACTTGCCATAATGAATAACCCCTAGCGCTCTACAGCAGTTAAGGCATCAGGCAGGTACTGTAGGAACAAAGGCAGTGTGATTCTTTAAGCTGGCCAGACACACAGAGATTGACATTTATTGTACAAGATGTCACATTGTTTGTAATTTTGATAGATTTTTACTGAAAATGTATCAAAACTATCGATTGGACCAGACAGTAATTTTCAATTGATCAGGAGCAGTGGTAAATAGCCCATGGTTGTGGCTGGATCGATTATATTTTACGCTGAAATCTATTCTAAATCAATATGCTGTGTGTGCTTGGAATAGATTCCTCACTCATTCGATACTGATTATAAAGGCATCAATCGTTTTGCCACATTGGGTGGCAACCTATGTATGTCTGTATCAGATCTGCCTAACCGTATGCTGTGCTGAACAGTACATATGAGTGGCGTTTCTATTATGGGCTGTGTAGTTTCTGAACAGGCTTATTGAACTTAAGAATTGTACAAAATATCATGATAATGTCAAATAGAGTAAGTGCTTCTTGACATACACTCCTTCTGTAGTATGTACTCCAAATAGCACTTTAGTGGCTGCCTGCATTACAGGAAATTGAAGTTTTACATCAACAAAGAAGTGAAGAAGTCCTCACCGTAATATAAATGTTTCAAGAATAAAAGACCTCGATTACAAAATAAAATGTCTTGTTTATACAGTTTACAGTTTACCTGTCAGGCCACTCTTATTGGTCAGCAGCCATCTAAAAGTTGATTTAATTGTGGTGCCGCATTTCCACTTGAGCGGACGGATCTCATCAGCCGTGCCATGCATGCCTATGGGATTCACACAAATTCACATGGATATGCTGGCCGAATCGCTAACGCAAGCGATTCGGCCGGCGGTGCCATTGTTCTCTATGGCAGAATTTCCCCGCTCGATGTGCCTGCAGGGAAACTGGATTCGGAGCGAAAACCACTCAAGTGGAAACGGGCCCTAACACAAAGAGAAAACGGGAGCCCCTTATGGTGTAGTAGATCAAGCAAAGTGTGTGAATAATATACAAGTAATATTACTCACAAACCACAGAATCAATCAGGTGAGGAAATCCCGTCCTCACTCGGGTCTCACGAAGTCATCCATCATCAGTTTGGTCCCTCCCTTGAAGAATATATGGTTTGGATGTCCAAAGGACTCGACTACACCCCCCCTCCCCAGTACATTTGGGGAACGGGGGTATAACTGGGAGGTAAGAGGCGCCCCAAAGGAAAGATAACTTAAATGATATTTGTAGGCAAAGGAGGCTTACCTAAGAGTAGTACACCACTAAGATTAATAAATTAAGTATTCTTTATTAGCACTGGAAACAATGCGTTTCACAGGTCACTGCCTGCTTCATCAGGTTAATACAGTGCGCCTGTGACCCGTGAAACGCGCTGTGCGCGGTGCTAATAAAGAATATCGACTTTATTTATTTTAGTGGTGTACTGCTATCAGGTAAGCCCTTTTGTTTATATATTAACTCTCATTCAAGTCCTCTTTCCTCTGGGGCACCTGCTGTGAATGGGTGTTGCCCAGAACAGGGTTGGTAAAAATATATTAGGGGCAACAATATCAATTTTAGACTGTTACAACAACCATCACGTTTATACAAATCACTTTTAATATTTCCAAAGAGATTTATAAAACATTAAGGGCTTGATTCAAAAGCCGTGCTAACTGTTTAGCACAGGTGTGCAAAACAGCACGTAAAGTGCCGTTCGCGGCTCTTTGCGCGCGCAAAAGTCCGCGAATGGCACTTCACATGCTAACTGTTTAGCACACTCATGCTAAAATGTTAGCACGGCTTTGTGAATCAAGCCCTAACTGTTGCCTAGGAAGCATAGTTTTATTTGAAAGGTTGATGTATTATAAAACACCTGACTGTTGGAATGTGCAAGCTTACCAGTACTCTGTACAATTCAGTAACCCTTATACAGTATATTGAAATAAAATGTAAACCTGCTCATATTGCTGGTATTCTTTCCATTATATTTATAAGTCAGTCCCTCATTTTGTTGCCATAGTCTTGCTATATAGCATACATGTTTTAATACTGTAACAAGTGGTTGGAAATTCTGGTCTGTATAGCAGCTACAGAATTAAGAGTTCATAAGGAGCGGGTGAGACAATGGGAATGGCACTACTGGGACTCTGAGATTTGTTATCCTTCAGTGGCTGCACTTAAATAATTCCTACACCGCCGAAGATGCTTTTGAAGAAGAGACCCAGTGGGGGAAACAGCTGAGGACATGCTGCTCTGTCAGAAACAAAAGAACATTATCTCAGGAAATTGCATACTACTTGTGCTTTTGTATACTGTTTGTATTAGTTCAGCTATTTCATTGAAAAGTGATCTCCTGTATCTGTTACTGAGATGCTTGGAAAAGCCAGATTCATCAGCAAGTGAACAAAATTTAGACCAAGCACAAAATTACCATTTTGTTTTCTAGAAAGGAATTTTTATAATAACTTTAAGTTACTAAGCCCTATACAAACACGCTGCTCAGAGGTTTTCCCAGCAGCCTATTCTGCCCCATGGAGAGCGGACACGGCAGAAGGGGGCTGCAACTGGGAGCAACAAGCTTGGATTTCCAACACAGCTAACCGTCAGCAAGCAGCCTGCATGTGTCTGAGCACACACTTTGAAGAGTCACCCAAAACCCATTATGAGCAGTTTTGGGCGACTTAAAGTAAACACGAAACTATAAAAGGGAAGCCTCTGGATCCTCCAGAGGCTTCCCGCATCCTCCTCGAGACCACCTCCACTGCATGGGACTTTTTTGCAGTTTGCGTCCATGCTCCCCACTGTGCACGAGTGTGGCTGTACTGCATCCATGTAAATATGGTATGGTTGACCTGGGCAGTAAGCCCAAAGCTGTTTGTCCGTACTCGTGCAGTTTCAGTACAGACACACTCATGCAAAGAGTGGAGCGCGGCCACCATAGCCTATCCGGATATGTTTCAGGGGTCCATGAGCTCCAGGAGGCCACAAAAAGCTTCTGGAGGATCCAGAGTACAAGCCTAGGGACAAAAAGCACATCTGCCCAAGCTTGTGTACTGCTCTCGGATATATTTATACTATACTATATATATATATAATCAAGTCATCCATTTGTTATATTTTTTTTCAAGCCAAATGAGTTCAGTTTTAGAGTCTTTGTACTTGTTCTAGAACATCAATATCCTTGTAGTGTGGTGCCAAAACTGCATCCCATACTCTAGATGTGGCCTCACACATTTATACAGCGGGAGTAGTATACCAGCATCTCATGAATGCATTTGCTGTTTTATGCATTCCAGAATTTTATCTGCTTTAGCTGCTGTTGCTTGGCATTGTATACAGTGACTTAACATGCCTCTAAACAAATACCTGTTTTGGGTGAAATTGGCCTTATTTACCTGTTGAATGTCAAATAAATATTTCTTGACTGATTCATTTTATGTTTGGAACCTGCAAATGAAAGGGAATGATTCAGATTATTTTTAGATTTTTTTCCTTGGATCATACAATTGACATAAATGTATAAATGTTTATTAACCATTTAAGCCCAACTGGACGAACATTCTCGTCCAGTTGGGCTGCGCGCACTCCCGTGGGCCACGCGCACTCCCGCTGCTGCCCATTAGCCCAGCGATTAATGAATGGGATTATAGATCCCATTCATTGATCAAAGTTCCCCCCAGAAAAACAGACAGCCTCTAATCAGAGGCTGCAGTTTTTCAAAGTGAAAAAAAAGTTTCCCATCTTCATTCTTGTTCCTGGGAGCTAAATCGATCGCTCCCAGCACTTTTGACTGTGCCCATCTTATGGCCAAATAGTAAAACTACACCCACATCCACTTTTTATTAAATAAATACATTTTTTAACATTTAAAATTAGATGTTTACCCACCACATCAAAAATTACCCAAATACAATTTTTAATAAAAAAAAAATTTACAATAAAAAAAACAAATAGTTACCGAAGGGTCTGAACTTTTTAAATATGCATTTCAAAGGAGTATATTAATATAATTTATTTAAATTATGGGCTTGTAAATAGTGATGGATGCAAATTGAAAAAATGCACCTTTATTTCCAAATAAAATATTAGCGCCATACATTGTGATAGGGACATAATTTAAATGGTGTAATAAGCGGGACAATTAGGCAAATAAAGTACATGGGTTTTATTACGGTAGCATGTATTAATTTCAAACTATAATGGCCAAAAGCTGAGAATAATGATTTTTTTCCATTTCTTTCTTAATATTTCTGTTAAAATGGATTTAGAATTAATTCTTAGCAAAATGTATCACCCAAAGAAAGCCTAATTGGTGGCGGAAAAAAACAAGATATAGATCAATTAATTGTGATGAGTAGTGATAAAGTCATTGGCAAATGAATGGGAGGTGAAAGTTGCTCAGATGCAAAAAATAAACAACCCATCCGGCTTAAGTGGTTAAAGTTTATTATTTCACCTTTCAGCTTATTAAACATCATGAAATCACTTACAGGCTGAACATCTCACAAAACGTGGAAAGCCTCTTCTGCATCAAGAGTCTCTTGAGATTGAGACAGTAGAGGAGAAACCCACCAAACGTTCAACCATCATAACCATTGAAGAGTTCACCGAGATGGAACGCCTGGAGGAACTGGACACCTGCATGGTGAGTTACAGTCACTGCCACTGGGAACCACTTTCAAATTTGCCATCGTTGAAAAATAAAAGATTTATGCGAGTTGTTCATGTTTTTAGATATTTTAAAACCTTAGGTATTTGTTTTGTAATTTGTTGATATGAGCAGGTTTTAAACAATAGAATCATCTTCAGTAATCAGTGTGTTGAACGGTGGTGGTGTACAATAGTCCATGGTAACCAGATTATTTAAGATAATTGAAATTTGGCAATGAGAGACAAATTTTGGTTGCTTTGGCTTATTTCATGCTAATGTGTTTTGCTTTAACCTTGCTAGTCTGAAAGGACCTAATCTACAAAGGATCTTTCAGATTGGAGAACAAAAATCATTCCAGAAACCCTTCCTGGAATTATGTGATTGAGTTGCAGTAAAATTCAACTATTTTCTGGATTATATTGAATCTTTCTACAAAAAGAAGAGGAAATGCTATGTAAAAAAAATTATGCTATTTTTTTTTATTTGGCTTGTATTGGAAAGTCACTATTTTTTTAAATTAAGAAATCTTTGAGTCACTTTTTGGTCTGAAATGGCAACTTCTGTTGTATTCATGTTTGCCATTTCTTTGCCATTTTATATATTTGTTTGGAAATCCAGTAGAGGGTTGTGACAGCATCACTGGTCCTCTAGTCGAGTCTGCATAGGAATAATGTGCAGGCAAAAGATGCTGCCCATTAGTCTGTATTAGCTATAATATGCTGCCAAACTGGGATCTGCAACTACAGTATATAGACTAGTACTGAAGATCGCTTCAGAAGTCACTAGTTTTGCAGCTGGAATAAATCTTTGTTACCCATTACCAATTAAAAAAATTAACTAACACAACTGGTCCCACCTAGGAGATAGAATTTGGGATTATCAAATCACAGTTTACAGCAGTTGATATTTTGCTCTTCCCTACCTATCACTCATGTGATATTTAAGGACTAGTTTTCCTTATATGTATCAACACAGAAGACATTCTTAAAGTGGAACTGAACTCAGAATTTCCTCCTTGCTCTAAAAGATTAGCCACAGCACAACTTTTATGAACAAAATAATTTCTCCATTACAATGAATGGAAAACCCTGAAAGAAAACAATGTTTAGAACTTGGTTTTACTTTGCAGGGAAAACTGAAGGGGTTAAGCCTCAATGTTTACTGTATGAGGAGAAAGCCCTGGCTGCACTCCTGAAGTTTATTCACAGCTGCTGATCAGAACTAATTTGATCTAGGTAAACTCAGGGGCATTCCTACCGTATTGCGGCAAGAGGCGGGGCGCATTGGGTGACGGACCTCCCAGGGGTGTCTCTAAGGCCTCCCACAAAGGCCTGTGCAGGAGGGGGAAGCAACACAAAAAGGAGGGGCAGCAGGAAGAGGGGCTAGACCCCCCACCTCCCTCACCTGGGCCCCCTCCATATGGTGCCCCCCCCCCTCCTAGCAGCAGCAGACAGAAGCGGGCAGAGGGGACTTACTCATCTACTTCGTGTGTTCCAGGTGATGGCGCACAGCATCATCGTCACATGATACCGGTATCCCTTCACCACTCACTGTGCTTCCTGATTAGCGGAAGCACAGTGAGCAGCGGCGAAGTCAGAGACCAGTGTCACGGGAGGATGACGCTGTGCGACATCGCCTGGAACGCAGGAGGCAAGTGCGTAATTCCTCTCTGCCTGTTCCTGCCTGCTTCTGTCTGCTGCTGCTAATTAGGAGGGGGGAAAGCACCAGAAGGAGGGGACTCAGGTGAGGGAGGTGGGAGGTCTGGCCCCCTCCCCACCGCTGCCTCTTTTTCCAAGCTTCCCCCATACCAGGGACAACTATACTATACTGGGGCAACTACACTAATACTGGGGGCAACTACACTACCTACACTGGGGGCAACTATACTAGCTATACTTGGGGCAACTATACTAATACTGGGGCAACTATACTACCTATACTGGGGCAACTATACTGGGGGCAACTATATTACCTACACTGAGGGAAACTATACTAGCTATACTGGGCAACTATACTGGGGGCAACTATAGTAGTTACCTATACTGAGGCCAACTTTACGGGGGGAGCCTACACCTTGCATTACCCGCTGTGGCATGCTTAGCATGCCACACTCGCTCCTTTTTTTTTTGGGGGGGGGGGGGGTCTTTTAATACCTAGCACTGGGTGTCAAATGCCCTAGGTATGCCACTGGGTAAACTGAACCCAGAAACACAGCAGTACATTTCTTCAGCATTTATATGTGGATTAAAGACTTTACATTGTGTGCTGTGCAAGAGTTCGGTTCCACTTTTTCAAAATTAAATAACAGTTCAGTTACCTTTACACGCCATTTTTATTTAATATGCTTATTAATTGAAATAATCTGTTTTTATTTTAAAGAAGTAGAGGTCTCTATGTAAAAGATGTATGTCAGAGAAACACTGAGGAGTATAAGGCTCATTATGCAGGAGTAGCACTTTACTAGCAGGATCTTCTTCTTTATATTTTGCCAGTTGTAACTAATCACACTATGTACTTTCATGGTGGCAAGTTTTGTGTGGATAAATTGCTCTATTTGCATGGAATAAAATGTTAATTTGCAAGCAGTAACATTTTATAGAAAGTGCACTGAGCTAGCACTGTATTAAAGAAGATCAACACATACCTTTGTGACTGTTAGAAGACAAAACTGGGGCCTAGAGCCTTTTTTTGTCTTAACAGGCTGCTTAAGTCAAGACTGAAAAATTAGACCAGGAAAGGGATTATTGCCAGACTTGATGGATCATTCAGACATAAGGAAATAAATTATGTATCACACATGAAGCTCTCAGTGGCTATTGAACGCCGGGTATTACAGTAGAGGTACTTTGTGCTCCCTTGTGTTGTTGGCTGAGAAATCTACACTGTGCAATTTTTAAAGTTAGTTAATTAAATATAGGTTATAAAGAAGGATAGTGAGGACTTCACTGGAATCCTTCCTCAAAAGAGAAGTACAGTGTTTCCCCTAAAGTAACACCTACCCCGAAAGTAAGGCCTCCCTTATATTTCAAGCATGCTTGAAATATAAGACCTACTCCGAAATTAAGACCTCGTTGGGGGGACGCTTTGTATATGGGGAGGTGTGTGGTCTCTTACCGCACCTCCCTTGTGGCTGCGTCCCCTCTGTTCCAAGTAATGCCTCCGGCGGCGGCATTGTAATCAATCTGTGAGGGCGCCCTTTGACCCTCACGCAGTACGCTAGTTCGGGCTCTGCGCTGGCGCTCTCTTCCTGTCATCATGTGCGCCCGGCTGCTGCGTCCCAGGCGCACCTTGATTAATCAATGTGCGCCTGGGACGCATCAGCCGGGCGCACATGATGACAGGAAGAGAGCGCCAGCGCAGAGCCCGAACTAGCGTACTGCGTGAGGGTCAAAGGGCGCCCTCACAGATTGATCACTATGCCGCCGCTGGAGGAATTATCGGTACTTGGAACAGAGGGGGACGCAGCCACGAGGGTGTTGCAGTAAGAGCCGCACCATACACACAGCGTCTAGCCCCTCCCACCCCTGAAAATAAGCCCAAGCACACATTTCCTCCCCAAAATGAATATAAGACAGTGTCTTATATTCGGGGAAAGACCGGTAGATATGTCTCTATTTTGCAACTGGCGTTAATGAAAAATTCATATTCTGTAGTAAAACCTGTGGTAATTGTGTAACTATCAACAATAAAAGGAAAATTCTGACTGAATACACAATTAATCAAGGCAAGTTCTAGTAGCTATGAGGATGATTAGGGTAAGCAAGCACTGTATAGAAGTAAGTGGTGACAGGTAGTGGAATGGTCACATGGCCACAGAAACGTCTTTTGCAAGTAACTAAAACATATGCAAAGTGATGTTTCTTTCAACATTAAAGAGGCACTATGGCAAAAAATTATAAAATGTAAAATATGTGCAAACCTAGACAAATAAGAAGTATGTTTTTTTTCCAGAGTAAAATGAGCCATAAATTACTTTTCTCCTGTGTTGCTGTCACTTACAGTAGGTAAAAGAAATCTGACAGAAGCGACAGGTTTTGGACTAGTCCATCTCTTCATAGTGGATTCTCAAGGATTTATTTATTTTCAGAAGCACTTAGTGAATGGCAGTTACATAGTTACATAGTTACTTTGGTTGAAAAAAGACATACGTCCATCGAGTTCAACCAGTACAAAGTACAACTCCAGCCTGCTCCCTCACATATCCCTGTTGATCATAAAATCCCTGGATTAACATCATTGGCATTACCTAGTAATTGTAGCCATGGATGTCATTCAACGCAAGGAAAGCATCTAAGCCCCCTTTAAATGCAGGTATAGAGTTTGCCATAACGACTTCCTGTGGCAATGCATTCCACATCTTAATCACTCTTACTGTAAAGAACCCTTTCCTAAATAAATGGCTAAAACGTTTTTCCTCCATGCGCAGATCATGTCCTCTAGTCCTTTGAGAAGGCCTAGGGACAAAAAGCTCATCCGCCAAGCTATTATATTGCCCTCTGATGTATTTATACATGTTAATTAGATCTCCTCTAAGGCGTCTTTTCTCTAGACTAAATAAACCCAGTTTATCTAACCTTTCTTGGTAAGTGAGACCTTCCATCCCACGTATCAATTTTGTTGCTCGTCTCTGCACCTGCTCTAAAACTGCAATATCTTTTTTGTAATGTGGTGCCCAGAACTGAATTCCATATTCCAGATGTGGCCTTACTAGAGAGTTAAACAGGGGCAATATTATGCTAGCATCTCGAGTTTTTATTTCCCTTTTAATGCATCCCAAAATTTTGTTAGCTTTAGCTGCAGCGGCTTGGCATTGAGTACGATTATTTAACTTGTTGTCGATGAGTACTCCTAAGTCCTTCTCCAAGTTTGATGTCCCCAACTGTATCCCATTTATTTTGTATGGTGTTAGACCATTGGTACGACCAAAATGCATGACTTTACATTTGTCAACATTGAATTTCATCTGCCATGTATGTGCCCATATAGCCATCCTATCCAGATCCTGTTGCAATATAACACTATCTTCCTTAGAGTTGATGATTCTGCACAATTTTGTATCATCTGCAAAAATAGCAACATTGCTCACTACTGTATCCACTAGGTCATTAATAAATAAATTGAAGAGCACTGGACCCAGTACAGACCCCTGTGGGACCCCACTGCTAACAGTCTCCCATTTTGAGTATGATCCATTGACCACAACTCTTTGTTTTCTGTCCATTAGCCAGTTCCCTATCCCTCTGTCCAACTGCCAAAAACTGTGTAGTGAGCAGGGAAGTTGGCCGGCATCTTTGTTTAAATCCTTTTTAGGGAATCTCTTTATAAAGGATAAAAGCCTTGATGAGAATCCCCTATGAAGAGATTGACTAGTCCAAAACCTGTCACTTCTGTCAGATTTCTACTACCTACTGTAAGTGACAGCAACATAGGAGAAAAGTAATTTATGGCTCATTTTACTCTGGAAAATGTACTTCTTATTTGTCTGTTTGCACAAATTTTAAATGTTCAAATTTTTCACCATAGTGCCCCTTTAAAGTGATAGTTTTAATTACTAATGAACAACTTATAAAGTGCATAAACGGGAATAAAACTTTATCTTATTTGGCATCTGCACTCTTTGCCTTTAATAGTATATCTTTATTGTGCCAACAGCTTCCATAGCACTGTACATAGCACAAAACAGACAATTGTGGGGAGCATAGATACATGAGCAGTTTCACACACTGTACAATTGAGACATTCAGCAATACAAGAACAAATTGATGTGCAGTTTGAAAACATCACTAGTACTGGTACATGTTCATTTGATAAAATAAACAGGAACTGGAAACACTAGTGGGAGGTCCCTTTGATAGCTTACAATCTAGAACAGGGCTGGGCAAACTAACTACATATTTGGCCTGTTAGTGTTTTCAATCCGACCCACTAATAGAAGGCCCCATTCCTCCCTCCCTGCAGAGTTGCGAGTGGCCATTATGACAGGTTTAACTCGCCCAATTGCAGCTTCCAGCAGCAATTTCCATGGCCACAGAGGCGTCCTGTGACCTGCTGTCAGTGTGTCACCTGACACTGATTGGGTGAGTTAAAACCTGTCAATACGCACTGGCCGCAACTTGCAGGGAGAGAGGAGAGGAATGTGGCCTGCAAGAGTAACGCGGCTACAAAAGTTTGCCCACCCCTGATCTAGAGGGTAAAACAGTATCTCAATTTTCCTAAGTTCTTTTCCTTACAGACCATGTATTTTAAATTCCTTATTAAAAAAAAAAAAAAAAAGACCCATACCAAAAAAAAAAAATTAAACATTTTTTTTTAGTTTTGTTTTTTAGAACAATATAGTCTTGCTATCTAAGCAGGTTTTGTCTTCAGAGAAAGCTATCTGGCGCAGAAGAGCTGCAGTGTGCATGGTTCTTTGTTAGAAAATGTTGATTTGGACTTGATCTTTGATATGTATGAGACCTGGCAGTGTTGTGTTGTGCACAGCTTACTATAAATGAAGCTGAGGGGCTTGTCCTCTAGCTATCTTGGTTCATAAAAGTCTGTTAGAGAGCTAGTGGCATGGCTTCGGGGCTTGGGAACATATTCACATCATTAAGCTGTCAGATCAGCAACTCCCTTGTTACACATGCCATTGAAAAGACAGACCGCAACAATCCACACACATTCTTTTAATCCTTCAGGGGGGCCAAAGCTAAATTAAATGGAGAGTCACAGAGCAAAACATAAACCATTTCTAATATGTCACCAAATAAATTTACTGTTTTGAATACATTACTGATGATCCCAGTACAATTCACTGTCATTTTGTCAAACCACTTGAATATAGGCTAGACAAGGTGCTCAAGAAATACAGTGCCCATACCTCCACTACTAGTTCATAATTCTTAGCAAAACGCCCTGTCTATTGCCTATTTGTTGGTTTATAGTAATCAGGCTTGTATGACTCCCTCCTCATCCCTCCTCCCCTCTGCCTCTGAAATCTCTGGCTAGTGATACTTCCCCCTCCTCATACCCAGACTGAGCTCCCATGAGCCCTTGCTACTGTCTGAAAGTGCCTTGGCTTTCTGAAAACATGTGGGCGTGGCTTGTTTAGTTTATAGGGAATTAGAGTATTAAAACAAAAAAAAAGTATTTGGATTGAGGAATGACCTATAAACAATAGGAAAGGAACACAATTATGCAATGTGTAAAAGTTCATCTCGGATCCACTTTAATTAGGGTGATCCGAAGTGAGATTAGCGGAGTTAAGGTTAAGGGAATTTTGAAGCCAGGAACTTGAGTTTAAAATATGACTCGTCACAAAAGGCAACCCTTTCAGTTGAGTGCAGGTCCAGAGTCTGTACTCAGTAACTGGTCATGGTGGTGGATCCATTTTATCATAATCAAACTTGACAGATCACTTATCTTCTAAACAGAGCTATACCAGGATCTAGGTCTGCTCCTTTCTCTTACACACCTCTGCAACTTCTGTCAGGCATAGCGACCTGCCACTGTTTGTCTAATACTGATCAATTTTTGGGCGTAATTTATGATGATTTAAAGCTATTTTTGCTAGAAATGGATGTGGGTATTTCAAAGGGTCTCATTTATGATAGTGGAAAATTATTTGGAGAACCCCAGGTGGGTTTCTGACATGAATATTAGGACACAGAGGCTGGTTCTGCATACTATCACCAGCCTCTGTGTCTGTGCTGTCTCTTCCCAGGTCCCACAGGTGCGCTCGTCCCCCAGGTACGCTCTGCTGTCCCCAATATATAAACTGCCACGCTAGCGACATGCAGCTAGTTGCTAGCAGTCTGTTTACCTTTGTGCTGCCATTCACTCGCTGCTCCTCCGCCTCCTGTATATCGACGTCTCCCCGTCTGCATCTCTTCCCTCCCAACCTCCGTAAGCTTCCTCCAATCGGCTTACGGAGGAGGCGAGGGAAGGGACGCAGGCGGGGAGCGGCGCTATAGAGGAGGCGGGAAGCGTTGGTGAATGGCAGCACAAAGGTAAACAGCCAGCTAGCGGCAATCTGCATGTCGCTAGCGTGGCGGTTTTTATATTGGGGGACAGCAGAGCTCAGGGGGGCCGCCTGGGGGGACACAGTACAGACACAGAGGCTGGTGATGGTATGCAGAACCAGCCTCTGTGTCGTAATATTCATGTCAGAAACCCACCTCGGGTTCTCTTTAAAGGGATTCTGGCGAAAAATTGTAAAATTTAAAATATGTGTAAACATAGACAAATAAGAAATACGTTTTTTTTTCCAGAGTAAAATGAGCCATAAATGACTTTTCTCCTATGTTGCTGTCACTTACAGTAAGTAGTAGAAATCTGACAGAAGTGGCAGGTTTTGGACTAGTCTTCATAGGGGATTCTCAGCAAGGCTTTTATACTTTATAAAGATATTCCCTAAAAAATATTTATACAAAGATGCTGGCCAGCTTCCCTGCTCACTACACAGTTTTTTGGCAGTTGGACAGAGCAACTGCCATTCACTAAGTGCTTTTAAAAATAAATAAATCCCTGAGAATCCCCTATGAAGTGATGGACTAGTTCAAAACCTGTCGCTTCTGTCAAATTTCTACAACCTACTGTAAGTGACAGCAACATAGGAGAAGAGTAATTTATGGCTCATTTTACTCTGGGAAAACACATACATCTTATTTGTCTATGTTTGCACATATTTTAAATTTTACAATTTTTCGCCATAGTGCCCCTTTAAGTATTAGGAGTATCAATGAGCTTCACATAACTCCAAGCTGATGCAGGAGTATACAGATGTATGCAGAAAAATGAAAATGAGCGACTCAAGTTCGATCAACATGGCAGTATTCATTTGCTTCATTTTCAAGTTTCATACATTTACATACAAAGTTTGCATTGTTCTGCATAAACTTAGTATTTGCAGCATTTGTTGTGTATTTTCACTGCAAAGTGCTGTTGGGCAGAAGAGTATCAGATTTTTACATCTCATGGGAGAACATAAAGCATCTGATCACCATAAGCAGAAGAGATTGAAGTATAATACTGTATCTATCCTTTTTTTTTTTTTCTCCTCTGGCTGGATTTGGTCTGTTTATTTTATTTTAACCTGTTTTTCCTGCCCTGCTTTTTACTTCTTAGAAATATGCTAGTTTATTTTCTCTTTCATTCATATCCTGTCCTTTTCTTTTTGCTGCTTGGAGACTCTCTGCTGTAGAAGTGTAAGTACTTTTCTTTTCTGTGCCTTTTCCTGTGTCCATACTTTCATGCTTCATTTGTCTCTCTGCTTAATATCTGACTCATCATCGTCTGCAAAGGCGTTCTTTTGCGCTTTGTAAAATTGAGGGTTAGCAAAGCATTCCATGTACAAGCTGTAGCTGTAGATACCACATTCAGAACTACAAAATGAGGACGCAAGATGAGCAGTATGTGTTTTTATTTCTTGCTTGACTTGTATGCAGCCAATTCCTACTTACATTTCCCTTAGGCCAGATGTGTATCCATAATGTCTGGCTAATACAACCCACTTTCTACAAAGCTTTGTGTGAAATTTAAATATGTGACTATTAATAATAATAATAATAATAGTACATACTTTTAATAATAGTACATCATTTAAACCCTGTATTTATTTTAAAATAGTACAAAGATGGCATATCAAAAGATAAAACTGAATACAATTTTGTGAAATATATGTGTTCATTTTGAGTTTGAACAATACATTTCAACAAAGCCAGAATAGGGACGACAAACCAGACCGGTTCTGTAATACTAGGGGGAAAAAAACTAGTGAACCACCAGAATCATTTATTTTACCAAGTACAAAGGAGGGTTGTACCCGGAATTACAGGTTCTGGAAGGGGGGGGATAATGTCTGAAAGCCAAGAGCCGAGGCTGCCGTACTACATCGCCACCAGTCGCACTTGGCAATCATCTGTCACCCTGAAGGAGACACGGGGGAGGAGGAGAGAGGGAGGCAAAGGTTCGGTAGTGATGACCCATGAAAGAAACCTGCAGTGATGGCTGACTCTGCTGACGATCCCGATTGCTGACATCTGGCAGTGCTGGCCAAGATGTTCCAGTTGAAAAAGTGCAGTAGTGTTCATTTCTGTGGTGGATTCCGACTCCTGGGCAGCATTCAGCATGGCTGGTCAGGATAATCTGGCTGTCACAGAGGCCTACGGCTGCAGCGTCCCTTACCTCTGGTTTAGTGGCTGGCATCATGGAGGGGCTGAAATAGAGGTGTCCCTGCTGCGGTAGGGCAGCAGCAGGCGGTGGGTGAATGGATGGAGCTGGCATCCAGGAGGCCAAAGGTTTCCCGATCAGTGTGGAGTCTTCCTACCTCACTTGAGCCCTGATCTCTTGGGTAGCAGCAGTGGACTCCATAAGGCCTGTACCTGCACAGACAACAGACCCAGGCAGCGGCAAGGTGGACAAAAACTCAGTCCCGAACTCCCCACAACCTACACCAGCGTCCCAGGATACACTGGACCACACTGCACACCTTCGGGGGGGGGGGGGGGGAGAGACAAGATGAATTGGTAGGGAAAAGGGAAGAAAAGGCCAGAATCCTGTGGCCATGGCTGTCAATT
Organism: Hyperolius riggenbachi; assembly: GCF_040937935.1. NCBI lineage: Eukaryota > Metazoa > Chordata > Amphibia > Anura > Hyperoliidae > Hyperolius > Hyperolius riggenbachi. The sequence goes on from NC_090650.1 coordinate 282,410,783, forward strand.
AAAGGTGGCCACGAATGGTCCAATTTTCTAGCGAAAAATCGTTCGAGCGATCACAAATTCTGATCGGAAGAAAACTCGTTCACTACACCATCAGCGAACCAATCTTTGCTATCTATCGATCACAATCGTCTTTAAAATATAAACCATATAACCATTAACGGAGATTATTTACTGGCAATTCGATCACTGCCGAACTAGAATTTCGGATCGATCGAACGATTTTTTGCTAGAAATTGGTCCGTTAGTGGCCAGCTTAGGCCCGGTTCACATTAGCGTTCCCTGTCCGGATTCGCCGGGCTGGATCCGGACTGTATACTGTACAAACGGAACGTACGTTCCGCATAGCAATGCAAAGGCTATGCGGACGTTCACACGTGTCCGTTCCGTACAGTACGGAGCCGGACCGGATCCAGACACTTTTCCAACATGCGCTATTTTTTAGCTCCGTATCTCCGGCCCACGCACCCGGACCGGAGTCGGACCTGAGCCTGACAGCACTATCCGGAACACAGAAACCAATGGGAAACGGAAGGCACAGAACACACTGCCTACAAACACCTGACGTTCTACCCCACTTCCTATGCGTATCCAAGCGGCCATTTCGGATGGGGACACATGGGCCAAGCATGTCTGGAGTGGAGCATCAGTGACAGACGTGCTGGAGCTATTTGGCAGAATGTCGGAGGTGGAGGTGAGGCCTACAGCGGAGGAACCTGATTCTACAGGTGCACCTTCTGCTGACCCCAACATTTTTTTATTTAAATTTCGCTATTTTTTGCCCATGGATCCGGATGGCAGCCTGATGCATGCCTGATGCAAACGGACCGGATCCGGATCGGAACCGTACGGTTCCGATCCGGTCCTGATCCGATCAGGATCCGGTCCGTTTGCATGGCAAAACGCAAGTGTGAACGGGGCCTTAAAGAGAATCTGTATTGTTAAAATCGCACAAAAGTAAACATACCAGTGTGTTAGGGGACATCTCCTATTCCCCTCTGTCACAATTTCACCGCTCCCCGCCGCATTAAAAGTAGTCAAAAACTGTTTTTAAAAGTTTGTTTATAAACAAACAAAATGGCCACCAAAACAGGAAGTAGGTTGATGTACAGCATGTCCACACATAGAAAATACATCCATACACAAGCAGGCTGTATACACCCTTCCTTTTGTATCTCAAGAGATCACTTGTGTGTTTACCTTCTGTCCCCTGCAGCTGAGCTCTCATGCACTGAATACTAGTGACAGGCTGTGAGGCTGATCCTTTCTTCCTGTCTGTCATTCCTCAGTATGTGTCAGCCCAGCTCCTTTCACAGCCTAACAGAGGAGGATTTTTATCCAGCTCTCTTCTATCACTGATAAGATAGCAGAGAGACGCTGCTGGCTTATGTAAATAATACACACACTGGAGTGTGCATAGAGTGGCCTGGAGAGGGGTGTGCATAAACAGACCAGCACGGAAGAGTTGGCAGCCTTCCAGACACAGGGCGACAAGTCTGACAGGGGAAAGATACATTGATTTATTACAGAGACAGTGATAGTAGAAAGTGCTGCAGTAAGCCAGAGCACATTAGAACAGGTTTAGGAACTTGTAGGATGGTAGAAAAAAACGTTGTAATTTTTGTTACGGAGTCTCTTTAAGGCACCATCTTTATGAACTGCAGTTTAACATGTCACTACAGATGGCAATAGGTCAGTAACAAGATTGAGTATAACGGAAAATCCCAGATTCACCAGTCTGTGAAGCACTATGACTGTGAGGGCAAATAGTGCTACAATTTTAGGATAACATTATTAAATGACAACTGAGGTGAGGGGTATATGGAGACTGCCATATGTATTTCATTGTATGCAATACAAGCTGCCCTGCTGATCCTTTGCCACTTTCAGCCATAGACCCTGAACAAGCATATGCAGACCAGGTGTTTCTGACAGTGTCCGATCTGACAAGATTAGCTGCTTGCTTGTGGTGTGATTCAGACATTACTGCAGCCAAATAGACCTGCAAATAAATATGGCAGCCTCCATAGATCTTTCACTTCAGTTGTCCTTTAAGCATAGATTTTTGGACATTTTTACACGGAATTGCATAGTATCATTAACCTCCCTGGTGTTGCATTTTGGCTGGATTTCTGTGCAAATTAATTAATTCAATTAATTTTCATGACATTTTTTGCCTGTAACTTACCAAAATGTGTCAAGCAAGGGTCCGGTATACATTTTGAGTATAATTAAAGCTTCAAACACAACATATTGTCTAAAAATAAATTAAATTCCATTTTCTCTTCAGCTTTTTGGAAGAAAAATTTGCAGTTTTTTTGCATTAAAATTTGAGTTTGTGGGAATGCGAAAAATGCATGAGAAAAAACAAAACCCTGCCTTACAACTGCTGGACTAGCCTGACTTGTCCATACCATTTTCTGCTTTTTTTCCATGGAGGAGTCAGACTCGCCCATAACACCAGAAAGGCTAGAGCAGAGCTTTCCATCCCTGCCCTCAAGTACCACCAACAGTGCATGCTTTGTGAAAACCCACAGAGGTAATTAATCAGCTCTGCTGACACAGGGCTAGAGGAATCTGAAAAGCTGGAGAAATCTTTTCACAAGGTTGAAACTCTCCATTAAATAGCTGTGATCCTCAGGCCCTCAGCCAGTGCTGTATTATAAATAGACTTAGGCCTGGAACCCGCTAGCAGTACGTTACTAAGCCGCTTCTAAGCGCTTGTGATTTGAAAAGTTCTTGCAAATGTAATTCTATGGGTGTGATCCCACTAGAGCAATGTGATTTGATAAAAATCACCCATAGCATTGCATTAGCATGAGCTTTTCAAATTACCAGCACTTAGAAAAGGATGCTAGTGGGTTTGAGCCCTGATTCTGTAGTGGAAATCACTGCATGGGCTTAGGGCTTCTTAGAAAAAACTTTATCAACTTTTATCAGTTTGTCGCCTGAATGCAAGTGAAATCTCCATCAAATAAGGAAGAAACTATATAGAAATTTGACCTTAAAGCTGAATCAAAATCTCAAATTCTTTTCAGAATACATGGACACACTCTGGCCCTTAATCAATTCACATGTTCTACTAAGTTTTCTTCTAGAAAAGATTTTTAATCTTCTGTTTAAAATGACTTTTCAGCACCCTGGAATTGAAAACATTCCAAAAACTAGAGGAAAAAGTACTGTAAAAATTATTCTAGCTTAAAAGGCATTTTATTCACAAGTTGTGAAAATATCACCTAGGAGGAAGCATTGATTGCATATAGGCCTCTGGAGCAAAGAGATGATGGACCACCCAGCTTAATATCACAGTACAGTTCTAACGCCAGCATCTACCTTGGTATGATGGTGCTTATATATAACACGGGAAGCTTATACATCTTGGAGTCAGTGTAAAGGTTGTATAAATTTGCTGTCCCATGAAAATAATTAAACACACAGCCGTTAATGTCTAAACCACTGGCAACAAACGGGAGTACACCCCTAAGTCAAAAATGTCAAAATTCTGCCCAGTAACCCAGTTTTCTCTCCTCAGGTCATGTTATTCCTTAGTGTTACTAGGTCTCAGGTGTGAATGGGGAGCAAGTGTGTTAAATTTGTAGTTATCACTCTAACACTCTCTCATACTGGTCACTGTAAGTTCAACATAGCACCTAATGGCAAACAACTCTCTGGAGATCTTAAAAAAAGAATTGTTGGTCTATATAAAAATGGCCTAGGCTGTAAGAAGATTGCCAACACCCTGAACTGCAGCAAGGTGGCCAAGACCATACAGTGTTCAAGCAGGACAGGTTCCACTCAGAGCAGGACTCGACATGGTTGAGCAAGGAAGTTGAGCTCATCCATATCCAGAGGTTGTCTTTTGCAAATGGACGTATGAGTGCTGGCAGCATTGCTGCAGAGGTTGAAGGTTTGTGTGTGTGTGTCCCAGATAGAAGCCTCTTCTAAAGATGATGCACAAGAAAGTCTGCAAGCAGTTTGCTGAAGGCAAGCAGACCAAGGGCATGGATTACTGGAACCATGTCCTGTGGTTTGATGAGACCAAGATAACCTCATTTGGTTCTGAAGGTGTTGAGCAAGATAATGTAATGATATGGACTTGCTTGCTGTTTTGGTTTCATTGTTGGCATCCCATGCCGGTTCCTGAATACACCTTGCCTGCTGCCAATACATAAACTGTCTGTGAACTTTTCACCACCCGCTGCCTGCGCCGTTTGCTTGTTTGTATGCTTTCTGTCAGCTGTCTTCCCTGACCTACTGCCTGGCAAACTCCTCTGGCTGCTTGTGACCTTTGACCTCACACTGGTTGTGGAACTCCTGTCTTTCCACCTCTGTATTGGGGATTCACCTGCTCTCCCTGCCTCCAGTGGTGGCAAACTTAGGTACTGCAACCTTGTAGTCACCTGCAGCAAAGTAAACTCTTGCTCACTATTGGTAATAGTCCATCGTCACTTGAGATATGCTCTAGTTACGACTAGTGTCTACTTAGATTTTGTGCCTTAAAGAGAAACTCCAACCAAGAATTGAACTTTATCCCAATCAGTAGCTGATACCCCCTTTTACATGAGAAATACAATGATTTTCTCAAACAGACCATCAGGGGGCACTGTGTGTTTAATTTTGTGCTGAAACCCCTCCCACAAGAGGCTCTGAATACTGCGGTACTCTGGGCAAACTGCCACAATGTAACAATGTTCACAGACAGGAAATGGCTGTTTAAAGCTGTCTGTAACAGCCAGAGCAGCTAGAAACAGCTACATAACTTGCCCACAGTAACAATGTCATCATGTAATACATGTCAGAATGTGAATCTGGGAGAGGAAAGATTTTACAATGAACAAACACTGACTAAATCATTTATACATAATTATTGTAAAAATGAAGCACTTTTTTTTATTAAATTATTTTTACTGGAGTTCCTCTTTAAGAAAGCCACAGCTTCCACTGGTGTCTGTGTCAAGAGAGCTGACAGTCAGTATGGAACCTGCAGGAGATTCCATCCCATTTGAAGAACCTTGCAGACAAGTTGCTGAACGGCAAATATCTGTTCAGGAAGAACAGCACAGACATTACCAGCTAGAGGGCCATCTGCGGATGCTGACTACTTAAACTGTCCCAGGCAGCCAGCCACTACCAGTTTTTGCCTCCCTGTGCCAAAGATCGGGTTGCCCAACAGATTCATGAGAGATGGGAACAAGTTGCAGCCTCCATTTCATGTCCAAGAAGATTCACTGTAGAGAGTATTTAAGTTGGAATACGTGTTTATTTATTGCAAGGCAATGATCTCTCGGATACTTCCCAAGGGTGTAGGTTTCTCACAGTCTACCAACCTGATTAGAGATGCTGCAGAATTGCATAGCTTATGTTCTGAGACTGACAATACCTCCTTAGTCTTTTAATAGGGTTATCATGGCAACATTTAGGTCTAGATGTCTAATCTTTCCAAATAAATTGTGTTTATTTTTTTTTACATATTGTGTAGAATCTTGATTGGTGAGATCTGAAATGGACAGAAGATTCTGGTTAATTCATTCATTCATTTTGATTATTTTTATCTTGCTAAACTTTGCATTGTATGGTAGGTCCCATTTTTCTGGCCTTCATTAAACATAAGTGATGATAAAAATTTGTTGAATCCAGACCAGCTTTATTTTTGCTTACAATGATTAGCCAATTGAGTTGATGACAGAGGGTCATATGATCAGAGACTGAATTCATCTCCACTTGCAGCCTCTAAGAGAAGTGCCTAGACAAAAGCATACAGGCACGAAAACTAGGTTATTAAATTAGAGTTTCAGCAGCACGAAAAATGCATTCACTTTAATTTATAATGCAGCAGCAGGAAGGGGGTTTGAACTTTTAAAATAAGGAGACTTCAAGGAACCAGGTGATATGCTTCAGGACAAGACTGAAGGTGCATACACACATCAGACTATAGTCTTTGGAAAATGAAAGATCACAGACCAATCTTACCACCCTTCATGTAGTATGAGAGCCATACTCTACACAGTCTTTTCTATGGAGCTGAACTCCATATCAGAAAAAAATCTTTGCAAGATGCTGCACACACAGATGCTGTACAGACACAAAAGATCAGTATCTGCAAAAGATCTGTTACTGCTAAAAATCCATTCCTGCAATTTGCAATGATAGTCTATGAGATCTGCAGATCATCGTACACACATGATTTAACTGACATTCATCTGCAGATCAGATCCACCAGGATGGATTTTCAGATCTGCGGATGATTGCTTGGTCTGCAGATGAATGTCAGTTAAATCATGTGTGTATGATGATCTGCAGATCTCATAGACTATCATTGCAATTTGCAGGAATGGATTTTTAGCAGGAACAGATCTTTTGCAGATACTGATCTTTTGCGTCTGTACAGCATCTGTGTGTGCAGCATCTTGCAAAGATTTTTTTCTGATGGAGAGTTCAGCTCCATAGAAAAGACTGTGTAGAGTATGGCTCTCATACTACATGAAGGGTGGTAAGATTGATCTGTGATCTTTCATTTTCCAAAGACTATAGTCTTCTGTGTGTATGAGCCTTGAGGGTTGACCCAAGTACTGGACAAGATGGCAGCACGGTGGCATAGTGGCCAGCACTCCTGCCTTACAGTGGCCCCACATTTAATTCCAAGCCTGGACATCGTGTGAAATTTAAATGTAGTCCATAAAAGACAAAAATGTTTTAGCATGTTATCTCTTCTATATGTTGCTGGAGGAGATTTTCCCAGATCTCCTTGCTATTATTTTATCTTCCTTGAGAAATTTTTATCAGCCTACTACACCCTGCATCTGTTCATTGAGCTCCGGAACTCAGAGAGAAGTCCTGCCATTAAGCACCATTACAAATATTAGCGGGGCAAAGTATTTTTTCTAGAATAGTAAAGGCCATTTACCTATGCTGTATTCTCTAAATGTTCTTGTTCATTCAGCCAGTTGATGACCTCTTCTTTTAAAATTTGACATTCCCATGTCAGAAAAGAATCTTAAAGGCTTTTTTTTCTTTACAGTAGCAAAAGCTGTATCCTGGTAAACCATTTGATTATGATTATGGTAATTGTTATTTAATCTGTGTATTGAGTATATTTATTCTGTGAGTAACATGGTTTATTTATCTAATTTATTACAGATGACCCCCAAGTCAAAGCGAAAAAGTATTCACAGCAGAATGCTGCGTCCAGTATCTAGAGCATTTGGTGAGTTTATTGAACAATTGGTTGCATTGGTTATTATGTAGACTGTTATAGGTTGTAGTATTTGCTTTGAAAAACATAAAGCCTGTACACACACTTGATTAAAGTTGCCTGAGGCGGTCAATAACCACGCCTCGGCCGATAACCAGGCATGTGAGATCTGTCATGGCATCCGCTCACCCGAGCCATGGCCGATTCTATTTGTTTATGCCGCTCCTCTGCCCACAACATGTCATCATGGATGCCCTGCTCCGTCGTCCGCCCACCTTACACACACACACACACACACACACACACACACACACACACACACTCACACACACACTCACACTCACACACACTCACATGTGTATGCACCTTTATAGCTACCTCAAACTTCTGCCCTGTAAGTGGTTGATAGTTATACAATCAAGAATTTTTCAGGGAATATCCATCATTTTACCACCTTGCACCAATAGACATCTATTGGAACAAAGAATGACCCTTCCCAGTCACATTTTTATCAATCTATCAATCAAAAATCAAAAGGGACAGGTTTTTAATAGATTTTCATTCATGTGATCCAATATTTTTATTAAATTGAAAGTCTAATCTACTACAAGCATTAAATGGTGTATGGTACCATGTAGCAGGAATTGCTCATAGGCACAATACAAAAGTTGCATTAACAAGACGATGTTTTGATGAAAGAGAAACCGGCTTTTTATTAGTGCTTATTCTTTTTTTCCCTTTTCATCCATTTCTAAGAAATGGAGTTTGATCTAGACAAAGCACTTGAAGATGTCCCAATACATATCGAGGACCCTCCATACTCCTCTGTGAAACAGGACAAGAGAACATCTGGTGTAATTGCAGAACTGCCATCCGAGGAAGCAAAAAAGCTGGAGCACTTCACTAAATTACGACCGAAAAGGATGAAGAAGCAGCAGCCCAGCAAAGCCAATGTTAGTATACATTAAAAAAACTTAAGTGTTCTGTGCTTATATTGAGGTTCTGCTACATGGCTTTTTTAACAAACTTACAATGTCTGCATATCAGAGAAAGAATAGAGTAGTGTACTCATTGCTGGAATCAAGTTTTTTTTACATCCGTATGTGTGTTTCTGGACCCAGCTCACTACACTTTTCCAAATCCACGAAGCTGCTGCATTTAATAGTTTTACTTTATTTTAATTGAGCTATAGTTTTATGAAGTTTACATTCCCAAAATATTAGTATTTATCTTTTTATGATATATGTATGAAAGTAGGCGATATCATTATAACTTGGCATGAACTAGAAGTGCAGTGATCAGAAGCAAATTCTTGGCAACGTACTGGAAATATTTTCTTAGGAAAGTGTTCCATAGTTGAGTTCTGAGAGTTTAAAGGGAACCTGAAGTGAGAAGTATATGGAGGCTGCCATATTTATTTCCTTTTAAACAATAACAGTTGCCTGGCTTCCTGTTGCTCTCTTTGGCTGTAGTAGTGACTAAATCACACACCTCAAACAAGCATGTAGCTAATCTTCAAGCCAGAGGATCAGCAGGACAGCCAGGCAACTAGCATTGTTTTAAAGGAAATACATAGAGCAGCCTCCATACCCCTTACACTTCAGGATCCCATATCTATCTGGGGTTCACCTCTTTTGACCTGAACTCTTACAGCGGATCCATTGCATCGGTTTGCATAGAATTAACTAGTATTCAATGAGGAATTTATTGTATCCACCTCCGGACAAAAATGGTGGGGTTGGCAGAAAGCCAGCTGGCCAATTATGTGACTGTCGTGTTTTAGTTCCTTCCAGCCCGAGAGCCCAAACAGCTCCCAGACATCATTAATAGTGTTCAGCAATAATAAATCTTGTCTCTGACGGCCCAAAACTTGCAGTAGAAGTGGGAATGAAATGGGAATGAAAATCTCAAGCTGTGCGTAAGGTACCAGTAATGACATATGGCTGAGCACATCCTGTTTGCCAAATTACAATAATGACAAACACTGATGAATTATTCTTTAAACAGACCTTGGATTGCTGTGGTCACATTGTAGAGGAGCATTGTTCCATAAACAAATAGTACAAGAAATTAATCTGCACCTTAGCTGTGATTAAAAGGAATGGGATCTGTCTTGAACATAGTAAAGCAAGGTATCGTAAGATCTTGCACCCACTGCCACTTAGCAGTGCTGCAGGTTAGCACCCACTACTACTTGGCAAAAGCTGCAACTGCGCACTCAATACTTTTGGGCACTCACTACTACATAAAGCCCACTGCTGCCGGGCACCCTTTGCAACTTGACATTCAGTGCTACCTGCTGGCAATGCTACTGCACCCTTTGTTACTTTTTGTACCTTCTACTACTTGGCAACCACTGTTATGCGACATTGAGTACTGCTTAGCATCCACTGTAACTTGGAACCCAGTGCTACAATTGCTACTTTTTTTAAAAAAAAACTATTTTTATTTTCAGATATACAAGACATTACATTTAACATTAGCAATATCCATAACCCCTCCCTATCCCCACCCCCCACAATCGGTTCCAATTGAGGTAAACATATTGTCCCCAGTACATAGACAAATCAAGAATAAAGAAGTACAGGTAATAGCAGTTAGAGTTATAGTATTATATCACATTTTGCATTAAGAGAGTTTACAGATCAATTTTAAATTTAGATAGCCATTTGGTCCAAATCTTGTAGAACTTCTTTTGCGAGCCTCTATTAGCATATATCCCTTTATAAATAGGCAGATCATTATTAATGGATTGGGTTAGTGCTTCTAAAGTAGGGGAATTGGCGGACTTCCAGCAAAGGGCAATTTGTCTTCTGGCATAGAATAACAGTATTCTAGCCAGCAGTAGTTTCTTTTCCGAGAGACTTTTAGTACCAAATATGTTGAGTAGCATACTTTTGGGTGTTGAGGGGATAGCTGGACTTACTACTTCAAAAAGTAAGGCATGGACATTATCCCAGTAATGTTTGATTTGGGGGCATGACCAAAAAATATGCATAAAATGGGTGTTAGAACTTTTGCATCTCCAGCAACTGTCTTGATTATTCAGGCCAATTTTTGGATAGTTTATGTGGGGTTAGGTATACCTGGTATAGGTATTTAAAGAGAGTCTGAAGCGAGAATAAATCTCGCTTCAGACCTCATAGCTAGCAGGGGCATGCGTGCCCCTGCTGAAACGCCGCTATAGCGCGGCTTAACGGGGGTCCCTGTCCCCCCAAACCCCCTCCGTGCAGCGGGGGAGCGCTTCCTGGTTGGGGCAGGGCTAACCGCCGCAGCCCTGCCCCATGCGCGTCTGTCAGACACGTATCTCCGCCTCTCCCCCGCCCCTCTCAGTCTTCCTTCACTGAGAGGGGCGGGGGAGAGGCGGCGATGCGCGTCTGATAGACGCGCTGGGAGGCAGGGCTGCAGCCGTTAGCCCTGCCTCCAGGAAGAGACAGCCAGCGACCATTTTACGACCAAGTATTGCGGGGGGTGGGTTGGGGGTGAAGGGACCCCCGTTAAGCCGCGGGATAGCGGCGTTTTAGCAGGGGCACACGTGCCCCTGCTATATATGAGAGCTGAAGCGAGATTTAGTCTCGCTTCAGTGTCTCTTTAAGCGCTGATAATTTGTGTCGAGCAGCTATTGGAGTGGGGATGAACAGAGATACCGATTCGTTCCATTCGGTGTCAGTGAGGTCTGGTAGATCTTTCTTCCACAGTCGGTAAGGTTTGGCTTTACAGGTATTATTAGTATTAATAAGAGTGTTATAGGTAAGAGAGATAAGACCTGTTTGATTAGTATGTGATAGGATATGTTCAATAGGGTGGGGTTGCATAGTCAGTGGTGAAGAAGTGGTGAATTGAGAGCGGAAAGCATGCCTAATTTGGAGGTACCGGAAGTATATTGAGTTAGGAAGGGAGAATTGTTGTTTGAGAGTATTGAATTGTTTGAGTTCGTTATCGTCCACTATATCTCAGTTTTGTTATGCCTTTATTAGCCCAGATTGAGGGATCAGGGATGGTTAGAAACTCTTTAAGTTTAGCATTGTTCCATAGTGGAGTAACTGGTGACCATTGGCCCCTGTTGGAGGTGAATTGTCCAGCTTCTTCCCATACTTGGGCAGCGGTGATCATTGGTAGGGTAAGAGTTACGCTGGCTTTGGGTCCCCTAAATGGTAAGCTAGCCAGAGCCAGTGGTGAGCCTATAATCTCCGCCTCTAACGCAGAGGCTGGGTTGTAGGGGGACTGTTTGAACCACCAATAGATGGTGGGGAGTACAGCAGCCCAATAATAAAGTTTCATATTTGGCAGGGCCAGCCCTCCCTGGTCAACTGGGAGTTGCAGGTTGGACAGGGCAACACGAGGAGATAGGGTGTTCCATATGAAAGAGGAGAACATGGAGTCAAGTGTCTTGAATAATTTAGCTGGCAATCTAATGGGTGTATGCCTAAAGACATATGTGAATTTTGGGAGGATACACATCTTAAGTAAATTGACCCGACCAATGAGTGATATTGGAAGAGTAGCCCAGGCTCTTAGCTTGTCTTTAACCTGCGTAATTAGGGGTTCAATATTATGGGCGTAATAGTCTTACGCTAGTTGTAAGTTTGATTCCGAGGTATTTGATTTGGGATACTATTTGTAGGGGTTGATTGTGTTGCATAGGAAAGGGATCTAATGGCATAAGGAGAGATTTGTGCCAATTAATGACTAGGCCAGAGTAGGAACCAAAGGATTCTATAGTTGTTAAGGCTGAGGTTAGGGACGCATGGTGATCTGCTAGATATAATAAGAGGTCGTCTGCATATAATGAAAGTTTTTCCTTGAGTGTGCCCACTTGTAAACCTACAATATCGGACTGTGAGCGGAGTATCGCAGCTAATGGTTCCATGGCTAACGCGAATAAAGCCGGGGATAGGGGGCAGCCCTGACGAGTGCCACGCTGCAAGGGAAAAAAAGAAGAGACTTGGTTCCCAGTACGGACCCTAGCCTTAGGGGAATAATACAGGGCTTTAATGTATGTAATAAAGTTAGGGCCCATATTAAATTTCTTGAGAACTTCCCAAAGATAGGGCCACTCAACCGTGTCGAAGGCCTTCTCAGCATCGAGGGAAGCAATGACCCTTGTACCACAATTACTGTGTTGTATAGATAGGTGGGTGAATAATCTGCGGAGATTGATATCGCATCCTTTCCCAGGAATAAAGCCGGATTGGTCCCTGTGTACAATGGAGTTGATAACTCTGTTTAATCGCATAGCAAGGATCTTTGCCAAGATTTTGCTGTCCACATTTAGGAGCGAAATGGGACGGTAGGACGAGCAGAGAGTGGGATCACGTCCCGGTTTATGTATTACCGTAATTAAGGCTTCAGACATTGTGGGTGATACGGTACCTGTGCGAAGGATTTATTTATAGACAGTTAATAATTGAGATGCGAATTGGCCTTTGTATGTAGAGTACAGCTCTGATGGTAGCCCATCTAGACCAGGGGCCTTCCCTTTTTTAAGAGAGAGTATAGCTTGGGTTACTTCCAGAAGTGATATGTCTGCTTCAAGCGAATTGAATTCATCTATATCAAGAGAGGGAAGTGGAATATTTTGTAAATAGGCGTCGATTTCAGCTGAGGCCCTCGACACGGTTGAGGTATACAGTTTTTGACAGTATGAGCAGAAGACCTTGTTAATGTCTCCTGGGTGTGTGATTGTTTCCCCGTCATCTGTCTTTAGTGTTGCGATTTGTGTACTGGCAGTGTATTGTTTGGTCAGCCGGGCAAGTAATTTTCCTGTGCGGTCGCCCTGTTCAAAGAGTCTTACTTTACGTAGTTGGAGTTCCTGTTTGGTATTATCAATTTGTTTGCTAGAGAGGGAAAGGAGTTGTGATTGCCATAGTTGGTATGTTTGAGGATTTGGATTCGCTATATATTCTCGTTCAGTTTGTTTAGTTTTTTCCTCTGTTGGTAAGTATAATATTAGATTGGCGTTTCTCTTCCGCTATGCTAGATATATAAGCCCCTCGTATAACTGCCTTATATGCATCCCAGGTGACCAGGGGGGGAACCGGTTCATGGTTTAGAGAGTGGTATTCTTTCATTCCATCTTGAACCAGATATTTCACTCTAGGTTCCAAGAGCCAATGCGGGGAAAGCCTCCATATTGTGTTGGATGTTGATCTACCTAGATCTAAAGTGAGTAAAAGCGGGGTATGGTCCGATATACCTCGGGGTAGTAGAATGAGATCATATACTAATTGTTGTGCAGAGGGTGAGGCAAAGGCGAGATCTATTCTAGATAGCGTGCGATGTGAGGCAGAGTGGCATGTGAAGCCGGGGTCATCTGGGTATTTCCATCTCCATATGTCAGTTAATGAGTATGCTTTCGCCCAATCTATAAGAGCCGAGGAGTTGGATGTTTTGGAATGTAAACGATCAGTTAGGGTGGAGGGGGCCATGTTGTAGTCACCTAGGAAGAAGCAATGAGGGGTAGAGTAACTGAGTGAGACCTGCGCCAATTCATTAAGAAGGTCCACAGTGCCTGGAGGGGGGTTATATAAGCCCGTGATTACAATTTTGGTTTCGTGAAACTTCCCATGAATTAGAACATATCTACCCGTGTCATCTATTTTAAGGTCTAATAATTGAAAGGGAAGATTCTTTCTGACCAGAATAGAGACTCCTCTGGAGTATGATGAGTGTGTAGAATTGTAATAGTGCCCTACCCAGGGTTTCTTGAGTGTGAGCGTTTTACTGCCGTGGAGATGTGTCTCTAGGAGAATGACCAAGTGTGGCGAGTACTTTTTAATATAATTAAATACCAGTGATCTCTTAAATGAGGAGTTTAGACCTCTAACGTTCCAAATTAAACAGCTGATCTGTTCACGTTTATGTGCCATTTATGAAGGAAGTGATAATCTGAGTATAAATTCTTGGAAATATTGTGTCTATGATGGGGACAGCAATGTCACAGAGAGCATATAAGATTTCCTTACCCTTAGAACCGAGAAACCCCCCACCCTGCATCTTCACTCAACTTGAATCTGCCTTGATCCCTTAACCCTTAATAAAAGTTCCCCTCCCCTTCTTTATCTAACTACCAACAATGTAGAAGAACTAGTGATACTTGCAAACTTCAAGGGAGTTCAACCGGGGGCTGTCAACTTCTTTATCCTCCGCGTGAGCTCCGCTGCCTAGTACGCCCCAACCTGCATTGGGGGTTATATCTTTGAACGTTGCTATAATAGTAAGACCCAGAAGCCCGAACATAGTGCAGTCAATAACATCTAATAATGAATGTATGTAACTATAAAAGCTAGTCCCTAGTTTTTAGCCTTCAGTTCCCAGACAGCAACCATGAGGGTATATATGAACTACAATTGAAGCGCATCATAACTACGACCCCCCCCGAGAGTGTCACCGCCGAGTGTAATTTGGATAGAGCATCACAGACATTCCTCCTCTGCGTTAGTATAGAGGGAGAGTAAAATGAGCGGGCATATTGATAGAGAAGCGAAATTAGGTGCATTGGCACCCTCTAGTGGATTCGGGAGAAGGAGGTAGTGTTACCTCGTTCCGTAGATGGGAGTTTGTTACGTAGTGATGATAAGAACTCCTCTAAAGAGGGGTATAGGGAAGTGACATAAAGTGGGTAATTAATAGGCTATCAATCGTAGGACATCGGGTGCCTCATGGGGCCGCCTCACGGAACTATCTCTCATGGAGGAGGATCACAATAAAAACGCGCATAACTGAGTTACCCAGCAACCCACCCCACCGCCCCCACATCCTCAAAGTACAATGAATAAGTGCATGTTTTGGTGTATGACATAACAATGACATCTCTAGTATTACTACAACAGCATGGGTTTATGCGCTAATCCCAGGGCATAGGGCAACAGGCGGGGGGCCCGATCGGAGGAGCCGACCCAGTGACGGGGGCCGCGCGCGGACCGGGGTATGAACTGGTATAAATTACCAGCACAGTGACGGGGAACCACACGTGGCCCGGGGTGTAAGTCGGAGTCCCCCGACCCCACCCCCCACCACACCCCCACACCCCCAGACCACCGCAACGAGCGGTTTCCACCGCGCGTATTAGTAAAGCTTGAGGTCAAGCAGTATTACAGCTTGCATTATTTAAATTGTAGTGGCTATAATTTAGCATTGAGGCTCTCGTCTCCCCCCCCCCCCCCCCCCGCAGTAAGCAGCCCCGAATTCAGCATCAGAAGGAGTTGCAGAGTAAAACAGTTTGCAGGCGCCAAAATTGTGGGAGTGCCAGATCAGAAGCCCGCCACAGGGAAGGACACACCCTCCCATTTCATGTTTTGCGGAGCGCGTGGAGAATATCTACATTACAACCATTATTACTGATAGTACATACATAGAGAAAAATCGCCCAGCTGTAGTGATTTGCTGGCAGATGACATATATAGCTGATGTATAGAGTAAAATAATAAAATAAGCAGTGAAAAACGTGGGCAGAGAATGCAATGTAACAGTCCGGCTGTTAGCTCCCGCGGCCATCTTGTGTCGGAGTTCTCAGAGTGTTCTTGTACAGTTTGTATGCAGAGGTCAGCGCCATGTTGTAGAAAATAACAGTCGTTTTAGACAGTGTGCATTATAAAATTGGCGTAGACCAGGGGCCATGCGGTGGGTCACAGGGCAAAAAAGTTTTTTCCTCGGGGAGGGAGTAAAAGGCTGCTGTATAGGTGTAGGACGTGGGAGTCAGCCATTTAGATGGTATGTTCAGGCAGTTCTGTGCGCATATAAAGTGTCCACAATGGTGGACTATGGAAACAGGTAATAAACAAAGTTTATAGTGAACATATTACTTACAGTTTGTGTTGCAGCGATATAAAGGAGGGATTATTATTTATTGCGGTGCTGGGAGGGAGTCCAGCCAAGTGAACACATCTTCTGCGGTTTCAAAAAAATGAGTCTCTTCATTATGCTGGATTCGGAGCTTGGCAGGGAATAGCATGGCATACTGGATGCCACGTTCTCTGAGCTTTTCTTTGGCCTTTATGAAAGATTTCCTCATCTTTTGGGTAGCAGCAGTGAAGTCTGGAAAGAGCATAATGCGGGTATTTTCCAGCTTGAGGTCACCTACCAGACGGGCTGCAGATAGAATCGCATCCCTGTCCTTGTAGTGTAGGACTTTGAAAATGAGAGCACGCAGTGGCTTGCCAGGAGGGCCCATTTTACTGGGCATCCGATGTGCTCTTTCGATTGTGAAAAACGGGGAGAAGGCGTCTGCAGGGAGCAGCCGTTTTAGAAGGGTCTTCACATAGGTAGGTACATCTCTTCCCTCAGTCCCTTCTGGCAACCCCAAAAGCCTGATGTTATTTCTGCGATTTCGATTTTCGGAGTCCTCCGCTCTATCTTCTAATGTTTTGAGCCTGGATTTCATGTCGGGGATAGCAGCATCATGATCTCTCAGCTGGTCTTCTGCATCCGAGGTGCGCCGTTCTATTGCGGTGATACGATCTCTGATTTTGGACATATCCTGTCTCAGTAACCCCATCCCCGCTTCCACGTGTTCCATTTTCAGGGTTAGAGTAGTTTGGCAGTTTTTTATGGCTTCCATCAAAGCCTCAACATATGGCGGGGGGGTCTCCGATTTCTCTCCATCATCAGGAGAGGATATCAGTTGATCTTGCTTGTTCTTTTTTGAGGTGTTGGGGGTCTCTGGAGGACAATCAGGTCCGCGAGCTTTCTCCCCTCTGTCTTTATCTTTGTTAGCTTTAACCCGTTGAGCCATCGGTGTACTGTATGGATGGAAGCGCGGGTGGGGAGGGAGACTCCTGGACGGCCCAGGGCTCTGGTCCCAGTCAGAGGCGTCGGGTTCAATTGCTCCGCAGCCGTCACTCGGAGGGTCAGTCCAGTCAGCCAGCGTTACTCCAAGACTGCTAGGAACAGGTGTAGCAGGGTTAAAGCGCAAATTTCGTGGGTAATATCCAGCAACTTTACAGTATAAAAGTATAGAGGCAGCGGAGCTCTCACACCACGCGTCCGCTCTGCATCCAAGCCACGCCCCCCTACAATTGCTACTTAGCACGCACTGTTACTTGGCATTCAACGCTGCTTTGTACCCATCACTACTTGACATCCACTGTAGCTTTGCATGCATTGTTATCTAGCTTTCAATACTCTGGACTTACTATTTGTCCACCATGACTTGTCACCCATTTCTTGTCATCCCACGATCTTTTACACTAGCTATTGCTGCTTGTCACCTACTACCTATCACCTACTTCCTTCCTTTCACTATCCGCTTGCCACTAATATAACCGAACTCTCAGTACTATCCTGTCTTTAGAACTTGTTGATCAATACTTGACTGAAATTAATATCTACAGATTACTACCAACCTGCCGCGAGAATGTAACTATAATTACTTGCATCCATGTCACTATTATTACAAAATTAATCTTTGTTAGGAATTGTGTTGAACAGTTGCGTAACAGTAGAGGGTGCAGAGGTTGCACCGGGGCCCACCCTTAACCACTGTATTGGCTCTCTATTGGTCCTATAATCACTTATATAGATGCTGTGAATAGTAGTGATCATTAACAAACTGTTCCCCATCTCCTGCCTGTTGTTGAATAGATGTGCTTTGTATGCAGATGTCCTACAATGTATAAAACTGAACTAAAGGAGTTGCCTTTTTCTCAGGAATAGCAGAGCCTGTTACCTGAACTGAAAACAAACTTATGAGATAGACAGTTACTGGTATATCTATAGTCCTAAGTTTAAATAGGCGCTCTTATTCTGTATGTAAAAGAAAACAAAAAGTCTAGGATATTGTTTAAATAAAAAAAAAAAAAAGAGCACAAAAAGTAAAACCCTTAGGGTCCATTCACACTTGAGCGTTTTGCCGGCGAATTCAGCAAAATGCTCAAACCCTAGCGCTTTTCAAAGCGCTAGGGTAATAAAAGTCTATGGGCCCATTCTCATTTGGGCGATTTGCGCAAATCACCCAAAAACGCTAAACGCAAACGCGTAGCCTGCACTGTTTTCAGGCATTTCCCGTCGATCATGTTTTTAGTGCTATAGAAGCGCAAAACGCGATTGCTAAAAAATCGCCAGGTGGGAATAGTGATTTTTTTTTTGGGGGGGGGGGGGCGTTAATTGCCAAAAATGCCAGAGCAAAACGCTAGCAAAATCGCTAGCGTTTTGCGATCAGCAAGTGTGAATGGGCCCTTATAGTTTCAGGTGAATGATGTCAGTTTGCAATGTTTTACAGCTCCTATCTGGAACTATTGACTTATTTTGTCTGTTCCCTAAATTTGGAAGTTTTTTTTTCTCTGACATGCAAGAGCTTTATATGGCCTGTTGGGTATCAGAGTTGTGCAACTGGTAACTAGAGTCTGACTGCAGAGAAGGGATCATTTACATCCCTGGATTCTTAACCCTTACAGTGAGAAAAATGGAATAGAGCATAGTTCTTTGTAGGCATGGAACTGTACATACCCTTGTCTGTTTCACTCTGTCCCATGTCAAGACAAGAAATGAACAACGAGATGCCAATAATTTCAAGTAGATGTAACATTTTATATTAATTGTATACAAATATTTGGAACTGAACCATCGAAATGCAATGGGTTATGATTTTGAGTGATCAAATTACAAGCTACATAATTCATTACTTAAAATTAGCATAACATTTGCATCAATTTAAAATTATTAGTATCTCACTGACCATCTTTAGTCAAGACTAGTTTATGATTATGAACAGTTTCAGGGCTAATGATAGTACAAGGCTTGCATATTCTGTGATCAAATTAGGAAATACTTGTGTTAGCGAAGCATGCATAGAAACACTGCTGGCATATCCAACTCCTGAATGCAGAGAAAAAATACAGTAGGGCTGTTATTTTAGTTCTGTATGTAATAGTAACTAACCTCACCAGTGGCATCTCACCAGCTTCCGCCGTGGCAGGTTCCGCTAGAACTAATCTATCAAAATACTGAGTGACAAAACCAGCCCTACCTATAATAACATTTGAGATACTTGATTTTGTTTTTGGGTGCATTATAAACTAGTTGATGTATAAATATCATCTACAATTTCACTTTTAGAATCAGCCTTTGTAATCTCTGCTCTGATAGCTTTCTTATGGCAAATACAAGACCTGTTTCATTTTTTAAAGCCAAGCAAACAGCACTTTGCTTACTTTTGCATTTTTAGTCCATGTTCTTATATTCTAGCCATTAGCTGAGTTGCAGTTGCATGATTACTGTTCTGGACACGTAGTGAGACTGCTCCAGCGCCTTCAGCAAGACAGATACATATTTCATAAAACCATCATAAATATATATTGGTCATTTGCTGGCTATATGGTTTGTGAGTGTGTAAAATATGAGACTAAGCTATACAAATATATAGGTGTATGTATATTTCTACAATAAAAGAAAGGCATAAGTAAGGCATGTTGGCTATGATGGATCTGTATTCATATTTACTAATATTCTTGGGCCACTTCTTTTCTCAGTCTACACCCGTGGCCTGGGACAACTAACTCTTTTGGCTTCCAGTATCACCTCTATGCGGATGACACCCAAATCTATCTCTCAGCTCCTGATCTGGCATCACTACTATCTAGAGTCCCCGACTGTCTACGTGCCGTTTCTGCATTTATGTCCTCCCGCTTCCTCAAACTTAACATCAGTAAAACAGAAATTGTGATTTTTCCACCATCGCTATCTACACCTCCACCAATTGCAACCATAATGGTAGACAACACCCCAATAACCTCAACCACTAAGGCCCGCTGCTTGGGTGTTATACTCGACTCAGAGCTCTCCTTTAAAGCTCACATTGCCTTATTAACCACCACCTGCTATTTCCAGCTCAAAAATATATTCCGTATCCGTCCTTTCCTTACACAAGAGGCCACCAAGATGCTTGTACATGCCTTAATCATCTCCCGCCTAGACTACTGCAACACCCTGCTCTGTGGGCTACCACAAAAAAGGCTAGCACCTCTCCAATCCCTTCTAAATTCAGCGGCCTGCCTCATTCACCTCTCCACACACTCTTCCGATGCAGCCCCACTATGCCGTTCTCTCCACTGGTTACCTATTACCCAGAGGATCCAGTTCAAACTCCTGACTCTAACATACAAAGCCCTCCATGAGTTGTGCCCTCCATACATCTCATCACTAATCTCAAGATATTGTCCCTCCCGCAACCTCCGCTCCTCCCAAGAAATTCTCCTGGCCTCTAAGCTGATCACCTCCTCTCATGCTCGCATCCAAGACTTTACACGAGCATCATCTCTTATCTGGAACTCTCTTCCACAGCCTGTACGTCATGCTCCAAACCTGAACATCTTCAAACGCACTCTTAAAACACACCTTTTCAGACAAGCTTATAACATTCTATATCCCTTATTTACTTATTTGACACAATGTAATCAGAGGCAAAGGGTCACTGCCTCATCCATCTTTCACCCCCTTACCTAATGTGTCCCCCACTACCCACTAGATTGTAAGCTCGCAAGGGCAGGGTCCTCCTCCTAATGTTTACTGTTTTTGTCACAATATTTGTGCTGCTTGGAACTCTGTTTTACAATTTGTTAGTATATCTATGTTCCCCTTGTCGTCTTAGTGCTTTGTAAAGCGCTGCGGAATATGTTGGCGCTATATAAATAAAAAATAATAATAATAATATTTCTGTTTTTTCTCTCCAGCAACCTGGAGCGGAGGTGCCTGTGGAGGGTGAGCAGAACGGCCTCACGCCTAGAGTAGATGAGGGTGTGGATGAGTTTTTCACCAAGAAAGTTACAAGAATGGAGTCAAAGTAAGTTAAATAATGGCTCTCAGCACAAAACATGCAAGTATGGCTAATCTTACCTAAAACTAGGTAAAAAAAAAGTTCTTATTTACTGCTTTGTAGTAAAGATACGGAAGCTCTACAATTAACAGTTGGGTCATGTTGGTGCGACTTTCTTGAGATAGAAGGCTATGCCTTGGCTTTGATCTATTCAGTGCAAGGATTTTAGCAAACGTTCTTTCATACCTTGGTTTTCTGTTTGGAGACACATGATCGTTTCAGCTGTTCCCGAATATCAAAAAGCCTGATGGATGTGTCAGTTTGCTGCTGCTCCAGATGTGTAGGAAGAGTTGTAATGCCTTGTGCTCTTAATAGCTGATGCAGGATGATGGGGGGAGTTGCTGAGCTTTTTAACATACAGAGTACGTTCTCACTAACATGTTGTGTTGCATTGTAATAGACACTATTTTGCGAGTTGTAGTGGCTGGATAGCCAGCACCTATTCAGTGAGGAGACCTTGGGCAAGATTCCCTAACACTACTACTGCCTATAGAGCATGTCCTAGTGGCTGCAACTGTGCCGCTTTGAGTCCGCCAGGAGAAATCGCAATATAAATGTTCTGTGTCTTGTCTTGATTCAAAGTCTATAAACAGTTTGCAACATTTGCTGTGCAACAGATCCCATTTTTACAAGGCAGAACATGCAGTACATTGTTAGAGGCGCAACTATATTGACGGCCATAATGTTGGTCAGTAAAGGTGCAGATTAGTCAATTGCTTCTTAGCATGTGTTGCATCACATACAACCACTGCAAATATTGTTATTGGTTGCATTATTTGTACATAATGCAATGCCCAAGTTTGAAACTAGCCTAAAGGACCAAGTTTGTGAAAAACTGTAAAATGGTACATATGTACATATAAGGTATGCATTTATCTCCAAGGAAATGCGCTATAATGACTTTGTTCCTGCTGTTACTTACAGTAGTTATTATCAAACATACCCAAAAAGTCCATCACAAATACCGTAAGTGCAATCCCTCCTAAATGAAAGTATCAATTGTTTAAAAAGATCTGTACCATTATAAATATGGCATTGTGAAATCTAGCATCGCTTCAGTAGAACTAATGCACTTTTTACAGTGATCAGCTGATTGCCATCTCTATAAGCAGGCCCCTAGGTCTTTGCTCTTATTACGTTTCTTCTTCCTGCAGCCATACAAATTGACACATGAAAATCAATTTCCCTTTGAAGTGAGCACAAGCATGGGCTACCGTTGCTGACTTTTCTGTAAAATGACAACTTATGAAATTAAAAGGCCAAAACACTTAATTGTCACTTGAATGTGTGGTTATGGCGCATTGTGAGATCCCTTTGTAAGAATCTGTTATCTAGGGGCTAGAGCCGCCAGCAAGTGCCTATTGAATACAATGGATAAGGTACTTATTAGAGCATGTTGAAAGCTTTTCCCAGATTGTTGCTTAGTGACATGTTAAATGATTGGAATATCCAGCTGTGGAGC
This sequence comes from Hyperolius riggenbachi, assembly GCF_040937935.1. Lineage (NCBI taxonomy): Eukaryota > Metazoa > Chordata > Amphibia > Anura > Hyperoliidae > Hyperolius > Hyperolius riggenbachi. Next base: position 282,433,244 of record NC_090650.1, read on the forward strand.
AAATGTCTGATAATTAACTAGAAGGTGCAGAGTGGGTATTGTTGCATTTTCTTTTAATATTTTTAAACAAATGGCATGGAGGGCCGTGCTTTGATCAGGTTCTGTGCAAGTGCAAATGTTGTGTCACGCTTTTCCCCCCTGTGGTGACACAACGGCAGATTCTCGCTTCAGCCAGAAGTACAAGCCACAGTATTACAGTGAACCTAGATGTGCTTTAGTTACTGAGTACCTATGGCCCATGGCAGTGTGAGTGAAAAAGCAGGACAGATCTATCTTAAAATTTTTTTTTACTAATTTGGCCTAATCAATGTTTTTAGGGATGAGGATATCTATGTATATGCTCTTCCCTTTGTCTCTGTCTCCTGGTGACAGTGCCTAACCTGCCAACAACACTTCATGTGAGCACTTCTCATTGATGCTGAGGACAGAGCTCAAGTGCCACAACTGCCTGACACTACCAGCTGTTCCTTAGCTTGATGAGCGTGATGATATGATAGCTGGTGTGGTAGGGAGGAAGGATTACTTTTTTCTCCACAAAAGTGTTTTTTCACTTTAAAGAGACTCCGTAACAAAAATTTCATCCGGTTTTCTTCCATCCTACAAGTTCCAAAATCTATTCTAATGTGCTCTGGCTTACTGCAGCACTTTCTACTATCACTATCTCTGTAATAAATCAACTTATCTCTCTCCTGTCAGACTTGTCGGCCTGTGTCTGGAAGGCTGCCAAGTTCTTCAGTGTTGTGGTTCTGTGATGCATCTCCCCCCTCCTGGCCCCTCTATGCACACTGCCTTTGTGTTATTTAAATTAGGGCAGCTTCTCTCTGCTCTATTATCTTTTACAAGCTGGATAAATCCTCCTCTGAGCTGGCTGGGCTTTCACATACTGAGGAATTACATACAGGCAGAGCTGTCTGCACTCTGCAGGAAGAAACAGCCTGACACTTCAGTGAATGATAACTGCAGAGGGAAAGAAACACACAAATGATCTCTTGAGATCAAAAGGAAGGCTGTATACAGCCTGCTTGTGTATGGATGTATTTTCTATGTGTGGACATACTGTACATCAACCTACTTCCTGTTTTGGTGGCCATTTTGTTTGTTTATAAACAAACTTTTTAAAACTGTTTTTAACCACTCTTAATGCGGCGGAGAGCGGTGAAATTGTGACAGAGGGGAATAGGAGATGTCCCCTAACGCACTGGTATGTTTACTTTTGTGTGATTTTAACAATACAGATTCTCTTTAAACTACTGGCACTTTGCCATATTCTGGACTGCTTTCTTTATCTGGCTTTTGGACTGCTTTAACCCAAGTAAATGTGACCTAAGCTATCCTCTTACCCTTTTGACATGTCTAATGTTCTTCCTGAAAGGAGATGCCCAAAACCAGAAAACGATATAGATGAAATAGGGCCTTAGGCAAGATGGCACTTTTTGCCCTCCGCTAATGGCCACCTGTCTTTTTTAATTCAATTTGGAGGGGGCTCGCAGCCACCAAGCCCTAGACTCTCAACAAGCCCTAGGCAACTGCCTATGTTTGCCTTGTGGATGATCCAGCTCTGCCCCAAACTGCTTCCTATTCAGATTATGACCTAATAGTTATCTTATAAAGGCAATGTAGAGTTTTTATAAAACATTTTAAGAGAAAAAATGGTAAATAATCAAAGTCCACAATGAAAAAGATATATACTTTATTAATAATCAAAGTTAAGTGTGCCAAGGTCCATACGATAATAGTATAAAAGTAGCATACGATCATGCACTGTTGTGTGGACAAATAATTCCTAAACCCGAAGTTGCCTGATCAGAAGGATATTCCCCCAGTGCTGGTTTAAATGAGTAGTCGGTTCACAATATTTATAAACCTGTATTGGAAAGACTGCATTTCAAAGTTCAGATGTAATTCATGAAGGTAGTTATATCTAAACTTTAAAGAGACACTGAAGCGAAAAAAAAATTATGATATTATGATTTGTATGTGTAGCGAAGCTAAGAAATAAAACATTAAGATCAGATACATCAGTGTAATTGTTTCCAGTACAGGAAGAGTTGAGAAACTCCAGTTTTTATCTCTATGCAAACAAGCCATTAAGCTCTCCGACTAAGTTAAGGTAGCCATACACTGGTCGATTTGCCATTAGATCGACCAGCTGACAGATCCCTATCTGATCGAATCTGATCAGAGAGGGATCGTATGGCTGCCTTTACTGCAAACAGATTGTGAATCGATTTCAGCCTGAAACCGATCACAATCTGTTGAGCTGCTCCTACCGCCTGTGCCCCCTCCCCTATACATTACCTGACACTGGCTCCCGGGCGTCTTCTCCGCGCTGCACCGCACCGCTCTGTTCTTGCTCCATCCCGGCGCTTCCTGTGTCACTCCGTGACCAGGAAGTTCAAATAGAGCGTCCTCTATTTGAACTTCCTGGTCACTGCAGTGACACAGGAAGCGCCGGGATGGAGCCGGAACAGAGCGGTGCAGCGCTGAGAAGACGCCCGGGAGCCAGCGTCAGGTAATGTATACCTGATCGGATCGGCCGCCGCTAGCGACGCGCACCCTACCCGCGGGTGATCGAGGGTAATTTCCCGCACGGCACGATAGACGGACCGATCCGATTTCGGGAGAAAATCGGTTCGACGGGTGCGTTTAGCGCAAACGATTGGCAGCAGATTCGATCCCAGGATCAAAATCTGCTGTCGAAACGGCCGCGAATCGGGCCAGTGTATGACCACCTTTAGTCGAGGAGAGGGCTGTTATCTGACTTTTATTATCTCAACTGTAAGATAACTGTTTACTTTTTCTCTGCTAGAGGAGAGGTCAATACTTCACAGACTGCTCTGATAGACTCATTTTGAATGCTGAGTGTTGTGTAATCTGCACATATTATAGAATGATGCAATGTTAGAAAAACACTATATACCTGAAAATAAAAGTATGAGAATATTTTCTTTGCTGCTAATCTTCAAGTAATTATTCATAGTACACAACCAATTCACTATATCATATTTTTTTTTCGCTTCAGTGTCTCTTTAAAAATGCAATGTTTCCAATGCAGGGTTATAAATGTATTAACGGGACTGCGCATTTAAACCAGCACTGGGGAATCTCCTTCTGATCAGCCAGCTTCATGTTGTTTGGGAACTGTTTGTCTACAATACAGTGAATGATGATGCTTTTATACTGTTATCGTACTGACCTGGGAACACTAACCTTTGGGGTGTCCCCAGGCCCATTTTTATGTATCTATATGGGGCATATTTTCTTTGTTGCCAGTGATTTGACAGTCTTTCTTGGCTGAGGTATTACACCTATACAAGATACGATATGGTTATGCCAGCGTTTTCTACATTGCTATGTACAGTGACACCCCTCTGTGTGTTTCAGGGTATCTGATGTTTTTAATGGTTAATTTTTGAATTTTTTTTTTATATTCATATAGTATATATGTTTATATATGTTTAATTGAATAAAAACAGTGATTGTATTTTATTTTATATTTCTTATTATTTTAGGAAACATTCCTTTAAAGGTGCAGAAGATGGTGGTGAAGGTGATGAAAAGAAGAAGAGAGAGTCCAGGAAAAGTGGTTTTCTCAATCTGATTAAATCTCGATCATCCAAGTCCGAACGTCCACAGACTGTTAGTGTATCTGAAGAGCCTCCATCACCCCGGCCCTCTATAAAGAGTCCTGCTCCTGACCTGGGCAGAAAGGAGAAGGTGTCTGACACCAATGGGGCGGTGAGCTCTAGTGCAAGTGCTGCCAGCAGTGGGCCAAGCAGCAGCACAGAGAGGTCAGAGGAGCTAAAAACTCCAGACTCTATTGAGGAAATTTTACAGCTTGATGATGGTGCTAAAACCGAGCGCACGGATAGCAAAAGTAGCCCACAGAGTGGAAGGCGATACGGCGTACAAGTCATGGGGAGTGGGCTGCTGGCTGAGATGAAGGCCAAGCAAGAGAAGAGAGCAGCAAATAAGGTATGAGCTTTCATCCATTTATCTTTTGCTACGCATATCATGGAGACCTGGACACTCGTGTCATATCAAAGCTATTCTTTCAGCAGCCTTTGAATCCTTCTCAGTGCTGGCATCAGCAAGGCTTAGCAGCGATTATGCCGGTGTTCGGACAGATAATGGTACTCCAAACTGCAATGTGAGAATAGACCGCATTAATTCCTTCCATCAAAATGTAATCTTTTAAAGGGCAAACCGCCTGCTGGGAGAATGTGCATATTCTTTTTTTTCCTTGGCTGGAATATAGCGTGTGCATATGTAAGCATGCAGTATTAAACCTGGAAGGCTTCTACTAGATCTACCATTCTGAAGCAGCCGCTAAAAAGATAATTAACACGATAAAACATTTTTACATGACTCACAACTTTTAATTACATCATGTTATTAAAAGATGTTACTGTAATATTAATTAATCCAAGCGAGGTAGAACTAAGAGTGCAATCATGATGATATAGGAGATGCTGGTCTCCACTGACACCAGCCTTTTTTAAAAGCATTAATCATGTGACATCATCACAGGGCCTTACAGTGACTACATTGTACAGGAAACTACACAGTGGCTCTCATTTATCCTTATAAAAATCGTAAGGCAGGCAGCACTTTCCTTCTCTCTAATGCTGGGAATACACGTTTCGTTTTTGCCTTCGTTTAAACCTTCGTTTCGATTGTGCCTTTTGTCCTTTTCGATCCCGAAATAATCGACCGTACGGTTAATATCACCACCCACGGTTTCGTTTTTTTTTTTCAATTCTGATGGTTTCGTTTTTCCAATGATCGAAGGCTGCAAAGAAACGAAACGTAGTACAGGGACGGACGGCATAAACGAATATATAATCGATCTGAACAGCCATCAAGCCTACCAATGGCTCGATTAGATGGATAAAGAGAGATAATATCAAACATGTTCGATCACTAGTCGTTCGTTTTTGGGGTCTATTAATCGAAACTATAATGAGATTATGACTATTTTCACATACGTTTTCAACACTCGATTCGTTTACCGAAGGAATCGAAGGCTAAAACGAAACGTGTATTCCCAGCATAAGTAAGCAAATCACATTGTTAGCCCACATGAGAAAATTATTGACATCTATTTTGCTTTGGACAAAAGTATTTTACGTTTTTTCTCAATTTTACAGAGATTGTACAGATTTTTTTTTAAGGGATGTATTGCAGAACAGGATTGTTTTGTGGTGCCCATACATTGCTCGATATTGCAGGCCCATTGACCTTCCGATTTGATAATTTTATTCTATTGTGGAAAAAATTGCTAACACAACATGGCTGCCTGATCGATCTTTCAGTCTTTTCAACACAGGTCACAAATCATATTAGATATCTGATTTTCCTGAGAAGATCTCTAATGTGTTGCCAGTATAGATCCAAACCACAGGTCTAATGTATGTAAAGTAACAAATGTCAGTGAAGATCAGTAAGACTGAATAAAGCACTGTTAAAGCAGCAGGGACAGCCGTACTGTCTAAGAAAAAAACATATATAAGTAGATAAATACTTGGTCTACTTACATATGTATTGTACAGTCCTTGTTCTGATTTCAGTGAATTTTATATAGTAAATAGAAAACCGTTCCAGGCATTTTCCATCGTTACTGTCTCTAACGGAAGCCACTCCTGATGTCATTTCCATCCTTACTCGTTTTTTCTCCTAGAGGCTGTACTGTCATATCTAGCTTGCTTTGTAAACACGTGAGCACAGCATAGGTTGGATTTCAGCAGCTTCTGCAGAGGGGTAAGGTGTATTTTCCTTCTCAGCCTCATGTCACATAGAAACTGCCCTCAGCCAATCAGTGAGAAGCAGGAATGTGGGAGGGGAGATGACAAGCTTCCTTCTCCCTGGCAATGTACCAGAAATGAGCCAGGCTAACTGAGATAAGATTCATTACAGCAGACACAGTTATGATTATATTGGAATGCTTGCAATGCAAACTGCATGTAGATTACATAATAAACACAGAGGTAAAAGGAATTAGATTGTGTGGCTGACAATCACGCGTTAAGAGATAAAAGATTTCCATGCCTTGCATAACATCACATTTTCCCATATTCCAGCATCCCCAGTGCATCTGCTTGACTCATGCAGTTTTAACCCCCTCTCATACAGTGGGATGCAACCGTTTGCGCAACCTTGCTAATCGTCAGGATTTTCCTGTATAAATCGTTGGTTGTTATGATAAAAAATGTCAGTTAAATATATCATATAGGAGACGCACACAGTGATATTTCAGAAGTGAAATTAAGTTTATTGGATTTACAGAAAGTGCACAATAATTGTTTGAACAAAATTAGGCAGGTGCATACATTTGGGCACTGTTGTCATTTTATTGATTCCAAAACCTTTAGAACTAATTATTGGAACTCAAATTGGCTTGGTAAGCTCCGTGAACCTGACCTACATACACAGGTGAATCCAATTATAAGAGAGTATTTAATGGGGTCAATGGTAAGCTTCCCTCCTCTCTTAATTTTCTCTGAAGAGTAGCAACATGGGGGTCTCAAAACAACTTTCAAATGACCTGAAGACAAAGATTGTTCACATCATGGTTTAGGAGAAGGATACAGAAAGCCGTCTCAGAGATTTCAGCTGTCTGTTTCCACAGTTAGGAACACATTGAGGAAATAGAAGACCACAGGCTCAGTTCAAGTTAAAGCTCGAAGTGGCAGACCAAGAAAAATCTCGGATAGACAGAAGCGACGAATGTTGAGAACAGTCAGTCAACCCACAGACCAGCACCAAAGACCTACAACATCATCTTGCTGCAGATGGAGTCACTGTGTATCGTTCAACCATTTGGCGCACTTTACACAAGGAAATGCTGTATGCAAGAGTGATGCAGAGGAAGCCTTTTCTCCATCCTCAGCACAAACAGAGCTGATTGAGGTATGCTAAAGCACATTTAGACAAGTCAACTTCATTTTAGAATAAGGTGCTGTGGACTGATGAACCTAAAATTGAATTATTTGGGCATAATAAGGGCGTTATGCATAGAGGAAAAAAACACAGCATTCCACGAAAAACACCTGCTACCTACAGTAAAATATGGTGGTGGTTCCATCATGCTGTGCGGCTGTGTGGCCAGTGCAGGGACTGGGTGGGAATCTTGTCAAAGTTGAGGGATGCATGGATTCCACTCAGTATCAGCAGATTCTGGAGACCAATGCCCAGGAATCAGTGACAAAGCTGAATCTGCGCCGAGGCTGTATCTTTCAACAAGACAATGACCCAAACACTGCTCAAACTCCACTAAGGCATTCATGCAGAGGAACAAGTACAACGTTATGAAATGGCCATCTCAGTCCCCAGACCTGAATATAATTAAAAATCTGTGGTGTGAGTTAAAAAGAGCTGTCCATGCTCGGAAGCTATCAAACCTCAATGAACTTGAGATGTTTTGTAATGGTTCAAAATTCGTTCAACCAGAATCCAGACTCTCATTGGAGATTTTTTAGTGGTGCCCAAATTTATGCACTTGCCTAATTTTGTTTAAACGATTATTGTACACATTCTGTAAATCCAATAAAATTAATTTTAATTCTCAAATATCACTGTGTGTGTGTCTCCTATATGATATATTTAACTGACATTTTTTGTCTTAACCAACGATTTATACAGAAAAATCATGACAACAAGGTTGCCCAAACTTTCGCATCCCACTGTATAAGAAGCCACATGACTAATCAGTCACATTTTATTATTTCCCGTTTGTGTAAATTTACCTTCTGTAAAAACTCACATTGAAAATATACTGAAATAATTGGCTTGACACAATAACATATCTGTCATTTCTGTAGTGCACACTATAATGTAGGAGAGAAACACATGATTGACTGCCATAGGAAACACTGATCATTTTTCCTATCCAGTTTTCTGGATGAATCCTGCTAACTGCGAGCATTAATTGGATGGCCTGACTTGATATGACTAAACCCTGTAATCCACACATTCTTCTCTGGCCAGTTATTCATGGTTGTCATCCTGTCAGATGAGAGAATCTGTTTGCAGACTGTGCTGTGAGTAGACCTGGATCTGAGCATGTATAACTAATATGTGAGCTGAGATGATGCAGTACTTAATGCATCAATGTAGATTGTATACAAGCTGTTTGTCAGCTGAAAAAAAGCTCTTGTCTGGCATTACACTATTGCAGAAGGTGTTCATACACGACATATACTTCAACTTCTGCAAAATAGTCTAGGAGCTTGTGTAAAAAGAATGTGCAAATGAAAAGCAAAATGTAAACTTATCACCGATTTTCTGTGTAAATGGACAATCCAGATGCAGCAGATTAGTGCATCTGGTACTAGAAACAGTATGAAGCAAAGGCAACATATATTTGGACAGCTAGTATTTATGTACGTTTGGTGTGGGGCAGGGGTCTCAAACTCGCGGCCCGCGGGCCATTTGTGGCCCTCAATACAATATTTTGTGGCCCGCGCCGGCAAAAGCTTCCTTCAATTCAATTCACTTTATTGTCATTGTGTAACACAACGAAATTACTTTTCATGACAACCCCCACGGTGCAGTGCTCCTAAGTAATCTGCCGCATCCCCGCCGCTAAACGAGGGCTGCAGAGCCCCCAAATCGCCCAGGGGGCAATCCGCTGGCATTTCCTGGAAGAAGCAGAGCTTTCAGCCTCTCCCCGCCCCTCTCTGTGAAGGAAGAGTGAGAGGGGTGGGCAGAGGCGGCGCCGCGATTGACGTCAGGAGGGGCAGAGCTGAAGCTGAAAGCTCTGCCCCTTCCAGGAAATCAGAAATCAGAAAACTTTATTTCGCCAAACACGACTGGGTCGTGTCCGGAATTGGGCTTGGCACGTACAGGGTACTGATACACGGTATACAGTAGTTACAGATACAGGACATGCAGTAGTAACAGAACATTATACAGAAAAACAGAACATTATATAACATTTATGCAGAGGGAGACAATGGCATAAGTTACAATACAATAAAAAACAACCAAAAAAGTACGCTTGTGCTGGAGCGCCGTCTATGTGCAGAGTGCCTCAGTGCGTCATGGTATTGTGGGGTGGGGATGGGCATTTCCGTGGCGAGAGTTCAGGAGGTTGACAGCTGAGGGAAAGAAACTGTTCTTATGTCTTGAGGTCCTGGTGTAGATGGATCGGAACCGGAGCTTCCGGCTCGAGGGGAGCTGATTAAAGAAGCTGTAGCGTGAGGGGTCGTTGGCGATCTTTAATGCTCTGGTGTACAGCCTGGAGTGGTAGAGGAGGTCCAGAGTGGGAAGGGATCTCCCGATGATCCTCTCTGCAGATTTGATGACCCTCTGCAGTTTGAGCTTGTCGCTGGCAGGGGAGCTGGCGTACCAGACCAGGATGGACGAGCATAGGACGGATTCTATCGTGGCTGAGTAGAAATTTGTCAGCAGTTTTTGAGCCATACCAAACTTTTTCAGTTGGCGGAGAAAGAAAAGTCTCTGTTGGTCTTTCCTCTGTGTTGAGGCAGTGTTGGTGTTCCACCTCAGGTCATTGGAGATAGTTGTGCCCAGTAGGCGGACACTGGGGACTCTTTCCACTTCCATGCCATCCATGTGGATTGGAGGCGGGGTAGAGGCGCGCCTCCTGAAATCAACAATCATCTCAACCATTTTTGCTGTGTTTAGGACCAACCCGTTCTCTCTGCACCAGCGGCATATGCTTTCGACCTGGTGGCGGTACGCCTTCTCATCGTTTTTGGTGATGAGACCCACAATGGTCGTGTCATCGGCAAATTTAATTACTTTTACCGAGTCCGAAGTGGATTTGCAATTGTTCGTATACAGAGCGAACAGGAACGGCGACAGGACGCAGCCTTGTGGGGCCCCTGTGTTGGTGATCCTAGGTTGTGAGGAGATGGTGCCTAACCTAACGACCTGGGACCTGTTGGTGAGGAAGTCCGTGATCCACAGGCGTAGGGTGGGGTGGACTCCTAGCGCAGCAAGATTGTCCTGAAGTATTTTAGGGCTGATGGTATTGAATGCTGAGCTGAAGTCCAGTAGGAGGATCCTGGCGTAGGAGTCCGGTCTATCCAGGTGATCATAGACGTGCTCCAAGCAGATGTTGATGGCGTCATTTGTGGACCTGGTCGCTCTGTACGCGAACTGGTGCGGGTCTAGCAGTCCCTCAGTAGAGTGCTTAAGGAGGGGTAGCACCATGCTTTCAAAAGCTTTCATGATCACAGATGTAAGTGCCACGGGCCTGAAGTTGTTGAGGTCGAGGATGCCCTGCTTTTTGGGGATAGGGATAATGGCAGACCTCTTGAAGCACGCGGGAACTTTGCCTTCCTGGAGGGACCTCGTGAAGATGGAAGAGAGGGTGGAAGCGAGCTGACGAGCACAGGTTTTCAGGCAGGCTGGCGACACACCGTCCGGACCTGAGGCTTTCCTAGCATTTAGCCTTAGCAAGTGTTTCAGTACATCCGCCTCCCTCACTGACGGTGGGGGTGAGTAAGGGCCTAGGGCTACAGTGGCAGATTGTGCAGGTGGCTGTGGGAGTCCTGCAGGTGCTGGCTGACTCTCGAATCTGCAGTAGAAGTCACTGAGACTCTCGGTAAGCTCAGAGCTCGGTGTGGCATGCTGAGGAGGGGGCTTGTAGTTGGTGGCAGCCTTCAACCCTTTCCACACAGCTCGTGGAAATGCCGACGGATTGCCCCTTGGGCGATTTGGGGGCTCTGCAGCCCTCGTTTTGCTGCGGGGACACGGCGGATTACTTGTAATGGGAGCACTGAAGCGAACTATAAGGTAAAATAGGCAAAATAGTTCGCTTCAGTGTGAATTTGATTTTGAAATAAAAATCAATGCAAGGGACGAGGGGGGGGGGGGGGGGTGCTGCTGATTGTGAAATCCCTTATGCGGCTCAGCCTCATCCTGACTTGCCTCCTGCGGCCCCCAGGTAAATTGAGTTTTGAGACCCCTGGTGTAGGGGGATGTTTTTTGGCATTGAAGCACAAGAGCCATGGGCTCTTTTCCCATCTAGGGCACTACTTGTGTGAAATTTGGATGTCCTCCCTATATTTACATGTATTTCCCTGATCAATCCAGATTCCCAAATCCACAAAACCTACTGAAAAAATCAATTGGTTCCTACAAAATTGTACATAGGCTAGGGTACAGACATTAGAGGACTGTGGTAGGAAATAGATTGTGAGGACAGTTAGTGACATGACGGTGCCTCTTTGGGAACCCTGTCCCTCTATCCCACTTTCGTCCCCATTTGTCCCTTTTTCAGGACTGTTGTGCAGATCTATATAAATATTTGTATTTTTCTACTGACACATTTGTTTAATTGACTTTTAATTTTATTACCATCCTTTAAATTGATAGATTTGTTACTTTCAAATGTTAATATGAAGGAAGTGCCCCTCCTTATTATCTTACAATTTGGGAGGCATAACTATGTGCTATGGTAAAGTGGTTGTTTTTTTAGGATGTCCATACTATATTAATACATACAGTATTCTAATGATTCCTGACAAAACTAAGCCTTTATTTTCTTTTCTAGTGACACGTGGCAAAGGCTCTATGTCATCTGTTGATAGTCATGTATAGGGTTCTGTAACAAACACAATGAACTCTTCCTTGAATTGGAACACATATGGCCTACAAATAATTTTATAGATCTCTATGTAAGTAGGAAGGCTGGCTTACCTCCTATAAGAGACAAAAACAAGCATGTTTATTGATAAAACGCATAGACTTTATTTACTGCACATTTTCTAGACACTCTGGCTTCACCAGGTAACATCTGTGTTAATGTAGTAATTAAGCTGAAGAGCACCTCTACTCAGCTATACCCTGTCCACACTTGCAACAGAATTTGTGGTTACTGTGTTGTTTTTGAATTCTGGTCAGCATGGCAGAAGTTAGCTGTGACCCTTTACTCCAAAGACACTGTGGGCCTGATCCAATTTACTTTCATATCCCGTTTAAAATAACTTTTCAGCACTCTGCAACTGAAAAAGTTTCAAAAAGTAGGTGACAAAGTACTGTCAGAATTGTTCTAAGTATTTTCTTGCTGGTGAGGCATTACCTAGGAGAAAACTTAGGAGGAAAAGTGAATTGGATCGGGCCCAGTCTCTGCTCTCATAGCTGAAAACAAACATTCATACAAATACACAATAATTGTTGGCTACATTGATCATGACTTGATCTTTCAGGTGACAGTTCAGGGCCAAATGCTGTACAGGCACATCACTAGGCTACAGCCTAGCAGTACAATCTGTTGATGTGGAGAGGGGAGGAAGGGCAATAGCAAAGTTCTTGACCGACCGGCTTCTAGCAAGAGAGGTAAGGAGGGGAATAATGCTTTTGCTCAAGATGATCCGGCACTCCAGAACTTAGTGATGCATTGTGATGGCTGTACACACAATAGATTATCCGCAGAGATGGCCCCGCCCAGACCCTTTTTTTACAGTTTGAGACTTAACTCTTGCAACTTTCTAATAACAGAATATGGCATAACTATATGCATTCCCATTTTCCTGTTCAGAATGAATAAGGTATGCTTTAGATTGGTCTCTGGGTATTGATCTTCTAGTATGCAGATTCCTTCTTATGTTAAAAGTAATAAATAAAAACATTTTCACACTTTTTTGGCCTTTGCGTTTATTTTGCTGTAGTCAGACCTTAGATAATTCATTCCTTTATAACTGTATGAAGGATGCCTGGTGACTGCAACATTCTAGTCAGCTTCAGGCAGCTTCTGGCAAGTATTCTCAGGGCAAGAAATTGACATAGTTCCATTACCTTATAACACTCCGGCCATTTCTGTAACTTCCTCTTCATTGCTCAGAATTGTAGCCATTCTTTACACTTGCAAGAACATTTTACTGGAGGAGACATAAACTTTATCTTTCAGGCAGGGACGGATCTAGAGCAAGTTGCCCCAAGTTGCGCCTGGGGCAAGGTCAGGTTTTGGCGCCTAAACTGCCATTCCCCATCCAAATTTTTCCGCCTTTTTAAGAATTCAACAAACTGCGCCTGGGGCAAGAGACCCGCTTGCTCCCCCCTAGATCCGTCCCTGCTTTCAGGATTTCCTGTATGGTGGCACTTCCTGGTACAGCCCTAGAAGTGACTGATCTTTAAGGGCTCTTTCACACTAGCTAACATGTGCACGAACCTGATTTCATGCACGCGCTATGGCATGATGTCAGGAAGTTGTGGTTCGACACTAGTTCTAATTCACCCGACAGGAAAATGCTTGCGCTGTACGAGTAAAAGCCCCCAGAAGCGTTACAATGCAATGCTCTGTAACGCTTTGTCTAATGTGAATAGTAACTTGAAAGTCAATAGACTTTCGTGTTACCTTTTTTACCGCATCCTAGGTGCGTTCCGTCAAAATGGAAATAGTGGAATATGTGTGAAAGAGCCCTAAGCAAACTTTCTGGCTGTGTGGTAGCTAAGCGAATCCTAGTTTCTTTCCTTCTTATTACGCTCACGAGGATTTGTAAAGCATTGGCATCTCCTGCAATTCTCATACTCTTTGATCCCCTTCATGAATTTCTTATGCACTGTGAACAGAATCGGTCTCTCCCTCTCTCTCTCTCTCTCTCTCCCTCTCTCCCTCTCTCCCTCTCTCTCTCTCTCTCTCTCTCTCTCCCTCCCTCCCCCTCTCTCTCTCTCTCTCTCTCTCTCTCTCTCTCTCGATTTGAAATGTGCTTGTCTTTGGGTGATTACACAACTAGGTGCTTTTATTAATTTTCTGCCTCACCTTCCAGTGTGTACAAAGCCAGTTTAACTTGCAGTCCTCTGGGAATTCAATAGCAACATACTGTAACTTTGATTTTCTTTCTCTAGTCGCTGGGAAATGTATTGTATCCATTGTATCTTGGAAAGCAAACTGCTATTATACCTACAAGTTGCGCTTGTGATTGATGTACATGGCTTGCAGTGAAGGCTCATCAGCCAGTTCCACTGTGCTAATTAAATCCTGCTCATGGACAGGAAATGTGATAGATGGTAGAGGCTTATAAAACAGAGGCAGTTTATATCTCTATAGCTGGTATTTACTGCTGACCTTTTTCTCTGCTATGATGATTTTCAGTAAATAAAATGTTTGCAGTTGACAATCGGCCACATATAGGTTTCAGGAACAAACCTATAATGGCGCTACAATACAGTCCTTTAGCCTGAATTCATCAAGGTTTTTTTTTTCTTCAGCAGCAGCATTGGAAACGGATCTTTTTACATTAGTGGAGTAGCCAGTGCTGAGCTCTGTTTTCTCGGGTAGCAGTGTAGAGTCCATGAAACAGGAGCCTCCCTATTTCTGGCTCCAGATTTCTCTCATCTTCTCCAAACTCTCTATTCTTTAAAATACTTTTCTGTACTACAGAGACTGGGTCTTCTTGTTGTAATTCCCACAGGAGCTTTCCTTACTAGTGTTAGTGTTGAAATTCGGCATAGTCGTTTCAACACATCTTAATACTCCCGTCTGCTGCTGTTCAGCCCTGAACAAGGGGACAGGGTCAGGAGGAGTCCACTGGCTTGGTAGTCACGTTGCATTTCACATGACTCCAAAACTTCACCCTTCTGGTTTGGAAGGAGGAAGCATCAGAGCATGACTTGCAAGCCTATGAACTCCTCCTGACCAAGTCTACTTGAACGGTGCTGAACAGCAGCAGACTGGAGTATTGGAATGTTTTGAATGGGCTATGCTAATTTTGAACAACGACTTTACTCCTTACATCAGCTCTGCAACTGACTCCTCCAACTGGCTTTCAAGCCCTAGTAAAGCCCTTAATAAGGCCATTAGCATTCTCCCTCTAGCAACCATCACTCTATCCAGTTAAAATATACTTTAATATACATGCTTTTAATATTTTTAAACCCTATTAAACCAGAAACATTTCTAAACTGGATAGCACTCCTACAATAGAGCATGCTATGTTTGCAAAATGCAATGTAAATACACCTGCAACACCCATGTACTCAAGTCATTAAACAGGACCTAACAATCTGTTAGGAACTACTATATTTTTTGCACTATAAGACACTTTTTCTTCCCCAAAAGTGGGATAAAAAAGTCACTGCGTCTTATAATCCAAATGCAGGAAGTTCCTGACTTGTGAAAGCCTGCCAATACAAACCTCCAACCCGCCACAATGTCGGAGACTCCCTGTACAGTGCCTATGCAGAACAGGACACGGGGGACACAAAGGGGCATAGAGGAGGACACTGGGGGACACAAAGGGGCATAGAGGAGGACACAAGGAGGACAGAGGCAGAAATGTGGGACACAGGTGGACACAAAGGGGCATAGAGGAGGACTCAAGGAGGACACAGGAGAGCACAAGGGGGACAGAGGTGGACACAGGGGGACACAAAGGGGCATAGAGGAGGAAAGTGGGTATAATCAACCAGATGCTTTACAGGCAGCATGGTGGTATAGTGGAATTCAATCTTGCCTTGCAGCACTGGGTCCCCGGTTCGAATCCCAGCCAGGGCACTATCTGCATGGAGTTTGTATGTTCTCCCCATGGGTTTCCTCTGGGCACTCTGGTTTCCTCCCACATCCCAAAAAACATACATATACCGTACGTTAATTGTCTTCCCCCTAAAATTGGCCCTAGACTACCATACATACACTACACAATACATACATATACATGACTATGGTAGGGATTAGATTGTGAGTCCCTCTGAGGGACAGTTACAAAACAACATAGTATGTACAGCTCTGCGGAAGATGTTGGCGCTATGTAAGTACTAAATAATAATAATAAGTAACATAAGCCTGGACATATAAAGCAATTCAAGTCAAACACTTAGCCGCCACCTTTTAATTATTTATAGACGATGCAGAAAGATGACAGGGCTTTGGTGGAAAGAACATATGGTAACTGCTGGGTTTAAGGCAGTGATATTTATCAGCTTGCCTGTGGTGAGCATTTGCAGTCCTCTGTCTCCATCTAGCGTACTGTTAGATGTAGCTTGTTGCAGGGGAATCAAATCAAGTGATCAACGTACAGCTTCAAGCTCCTGTGCTGAAATAACAATAACATTTCTATAGAGTTTTTCTCCCATAAGTGCTTAGGCTTTCTCAGATTCAGTAATTGTTAGTAGGGGGATGTATTAACACAACAATGAACAGGAGGTTACCTTTCAAGGTCAGGAGATAGTCAGTTCACTGACGTGCTTACAGAAGTTTAAACCAAGCTTGTGAAATGGTGTAATCACTTAATGCTGGGAATACACGGTTCGTTTTTGAGGTGATTAGATGGTTCGATAGATAATTTCCGACATGTCCGATCACCCTTTCGATCGTTTCGCCGCTCGATTTCTGATAGCTAATTACACCAGAGAGGAAAAATGTGTGCATCAACCAAGTGAACCTGACAAATCTGGCTTTGCAAATTTGGCCTACTGGCTAATCACGAGACATAGCTCATGCAAATATGCATTTGCTTTCGCATGCCTAAATATGCAGGGTCAAAAACCAAAAACTGCAAAACAATCGCCCTGTGGGAATTAGTTCATGCTACATAGCACTATCCAGGGGCGCCACGAGGAGGCTTCCCATTACCTCCATACAACCGGGGGGCCGCGGGGGTCCCAGGCCCTCTCACCGCCTGGAACCCACACAGCGGCACCCCGGAGAGGGAGGCTGGGGGGTGCAGGCGATCTCCCCAGCGTGGCCAGCGCCGGGAAGAGCCGCCCGCACACACCTCCCAAGATCAAAAACAGGCACTTACCTTAACGTCCATTGCGTTCTGCTACATGCGCATGACCTGGGCGCGACACATAAGGGGAGGACAGGCGCAAACAGCCTGCTCCGATTTCTGATAGAAGTGAATGGAAAAAGATAAGAAAAATGAGCAGAAGATAAGAGAATCGACTGTAGAACTGAGCAGCAAAAACGTTCGAGAGTAGAATCGAGCACCAGAAACGAACAGTGTATTCCCAGCATTACAGAACACAAATACACTCTAGCCCACGTGTCGAACTTTAGTCCGCAGCGCCAGAAAACTTGGCCCGCCGCTACTTTTTAAATTAACGTTAGCTGTGGCCCGCGATGCTTTCAAAGCTGGCCCGCAGCCACGCTAGAGGTTCTGCCCCATCACGCCCATCATCCTCGCGTGAGTTGATAGAGCGTTGCTACGCTCTATCTCTCACCTGCTCCGCCTTCCGACTTTCTCTGCCTCCTGTCACCTCCCGATGATGGCCCATCTCCCTCCCTCCCTCTCTCTCTTCGCCGTGGGCCGTTGTCCTCTCTGGTGCGGTGGGTGGCGGCAGTTCTGCACACCAGCGTGACCCCCGCACTGATCACAGGAGAGCTGTGTGCCCCTGGCTGCTGACGTGCGTATACAGGAAGTTCCTGTATACGCCTGCCAGCAGCCAGGGACACACAGTTCTTCTGTGTCATTCTCCAGTGCAGGGCTCACGCAGGTGTGCAGAATGCAGAACAGCTACCACCCGCCGCATTGGTGAGTGCAACGGCCAGCGGGCTATTACTGGGACAACTTCCTACCTACCTATACATGGGCACCTACTTTTTGCCTGGCTACGTACAGTGAGGTACCTACCTATAGCCTGGCTACCTATACTGAGGCACCCACCTATTGCTTGGCTATCTATACTTAGGCACCTACCTATAAGCCTGGCTATCTATACTGAGGCACCTACCTATAGCCTGGCTACCAGACTGAGGCACCTACCTATTGCCTGGCTACCTATATTGGTACACCTACCTATTGCCTGGCTACCTATATTGGCACACCTACCTATTGCCTAGCTAGTGGCTACCTATGCTGAGGCACGTACCTATTGCTTGGCTACCTATACTAGGGCACCTACCTATTGCTTGGCTACTTATACGGAGGTACCTACCTATGCCTAGCTACCTATACTGAGGCACCTACCTATGCCTAGCTACCCATACTGAGGCACCTACCTATGCCTAGCTACCTATACTGAGGCACCTACCTATGCCTAGCTACCTATACTGTGGCACCTACCTATGCCTAGCTACCTATACTGAGGCACCTACCTATGCACGGCTACCTATACTAAGGCACCTACCTATTGCCTAGCTACCTATACTGAGGCACCTATTTATTGCCTAGCTACCTATACTGAGGCTCCTACCTATTGCCTAGCTACTTACTCTGGCACACCTACCTATTGCCTGGCTACCTATACTGGCACTACTACCTATTGCCTTGCTACCTATACAGAGGCGCCTACCTATGCCTGGCTACCTATAGTGGGGCACCTGCTAAGCCTGGCTACCTGTACTGAGGCACCTACTTATGCCTAGCTACCTATAGTGGGGCACCTATGTCTGCATAACTATACTGGAGCACCTGCTATGCTTAGTTACCTATTCTGGGGCTCCTATGCCCGGTCACCTATACTGGTGGCACATACCTGGCTAACCTTTACTCTGGGCAACTATGCCTGGTTAACCTAAACAGTTTTTTTTGCACCGCAGTTATGACGTGCGGTGCAAATCGTGGGGTGTTGTGCGATCATTCCAAATGGTAGGGAAGGGGGGAGAATAAATATGGCTGTCGGCCCTCCACCTGGTTTAAAGGGGAACTGAAGAGAGAGGTATATGGAGGCTGTCATGTTTATTTCCTTTAAGACAATACCAGTTGCCTGGCAGCCCTGCTGATCCTCTGCCTCTAATACTATTAGCCATAGCCCCTGAACAAGCATGCAGCAGATCAGGTGTTTCAGTGGTTCAGACTTATAAGTCTGATCTGACAAGACTAGCTGCATGCTTGTTTCTGGTTTTAATCAGATACTACTGCAGAGAAATAGACCAGCAGGGCCGCCAGGTAACTGGTATTGATTAAAAGGAAATAAACATGACAGCCTCCATATACCTCTCTCTTCAGTTCCCCTTTAAGTTTTAACTTTCGGCCCACCGTCTATTTGAGTTTGACACCCCTGCAGATCATAGATGAGCATTTCAAAACATTAAAGGATCTTGCAGGACTGAGCACTGTAGGGATTATAACTTTACTTATAAATATAAAGTTAAAATATTAGTATTTTTCATTTGTCCATATAGCATTTACAATTATGCCAATGAGTATTAGGTGACCTCTTCTGTTTAAGTCTCATAAATGGCAAACTCGAATAGGAGATCTTTGTTTTGTTTTGTTTTCTGTTTGTTTTTTTTGTTTGTTTTTTCTTATATCCATCCACATTTTGCACACCTATTAATTTCCAAATATGCACAAAATTTGAGAACTAGTCCATGCTCAGCTATGCCTAGTTATCATGATCTGAAAATAATATATCGACACACCAGACAAATTCATTTAGAAAATCCCTAATAAAGTTTAAGTAAAGGCTGGCCATCTTCACTGAGCGTCTAAAGGTCACTCATCCAGGTACATCTGTCCTATTTATTCTGCTTTATTGCAGGTTAAATCCAAACTGCACGGACAGACATAGCTTGGCGTCTTTTGTCAAATGTCTAACCTCAACTTACTATTAAATAGTGCATATCCTCACAGGAAGGGTGGGTACCTTACTTAACATATGCAAATCATAAGTAGCAAACTCCTCCTAAAATGACTCTACCATGTACAAGAAATGTACTCAAAGCTAATCTAAACAATTTATTTAAACCTAGGGGGCATAAACAATCCATCTGTCAATCCACTTGGCCTTAATTGATTATTTGAGAACTGCTGTTCCTTTCTGGGCGACCCTCCTACTTTAAATTACATCATTGACTGTAACAACATTTTTCAAACAAGCCAAAAATCTTAATACATGAATTCCAGATAAACATTCCTCAAGGTCATGCACAGAAGTATTGTGATAATTAGAAGGTATAGCCTTTGTTTGTTTTTACAATTTCCAGCCTCTTCTCAATTGGCAGAATTGTATATGTTACGGCCAGAACCCGAAGTCCTGGAGAAGGTAGTGATTTAAGTGGGATAAAAAAACCAAAAAAACGTTCTTATCCTTTCTTTGTAGATGGTATATATATGTTACGGCCAGAACCCGAAGTTTGGCCACTTCTAGTTCTGGCTGGCCACTTCGGGTTCTGGCCGGCCAATGTGCGAAGTGGCCGCTGCGCTGCGGCCAATGTGAGAAATGGAATTATCCCTGTAACATTAATGTATCTTCTGCCCGCAGCGCAGCGGCCAAATGTATCACAACTTAGTTAATTTAATGCAATTGAGCCGGCGGCAATGTAACAGATGAAGCCGCCGGCTTTTGCTCTACCTCTCTCTCCTCCCCCGCCTCTCTCTCCTTCTCTTATGGGCAGCCGGTGGGGACACGCGTGTCCCGAGAGTCGTTAGTCGCGCCAGGAAAGCAGAGCGGGGAGGCTGCAGACATTGCTTCTGCCAGCACCCGCTCTGCAAGAACGGCAGGATTCCCTGCCGCGACAAACGACCCCGGGGGGACACGCGTGTCCCCACCGGCTGCTCATAGGAGAGCGAGAGAGGTGGGGGGGGGGGGGGAGAGAGAGGCAGAGAAAAAGCCGGCGGCTTGATCTGTTACATTGCCGCCGGCTTAATTGCATTAAATTAACTAAGTTGTGATACGTTTGGCCGCTGCGCTGCGGCCAGAAGATACATTAATGTTACAGGGATAATTCCATTCTCACATTGGCCGCAGCGCAGCGGCCACTTCGCACATTGGCCGGCCAGAACCCGAAGTGGCCGGCCAGAACTAGGAGTGGCCTAACTTCGGGTTCTGGCCGTAACATATATATACCATCTACAAAGAAAGGATAAGAACGTTTTTTTTTTTTATTATTTAATCCCACTTAAATCACTACCTTCTCCAGGACTCTCCATCTTAGCTGGCTAACTGTGTGACCTTGCATATGAAAATGCTTAGCTAACAAGGTTTACAGTGCACCTTGCCTCCATCCTCCAAACATGCATTGGTTGGATTGGAACCGTGAATTTCACTCTTGTGCTCATGTAGTCTCAGCTTAATTTTTCTCATGGTAACATTCCAGTGCCCTTTCCAGTCTACTTTCACACTAGTTGTGTTGAAGAGATGCTTACTTTGACACATATGAATACAGTACATGCAGCTTTAGAGATGATTCATTTTAGATGGGACTTGTCATCTGTCACTCACACTGGGAGAGGGGAGACCTGTTCAACTTATGACATCAGTTATTTTCCATTTTCTTTCAAACAGTACTAAGAGTATTTGAGAAGATTTAAAATGCCTTCATTACATGGGTGATGGCTTGGTTTGTTTTCTTCCTTAAAGTGAACCTCCGGACTAAAAATCGACTCAGCAGCACTGAAAAGGCTTAGTGTTTCTTTAACAGTTTCACAGCATCAGAACTTTGTTTCTCTTATACAAGCCTCATTTTTAGCTGCACGGAAGAAAACTGCCCGGGCTTTTTTCCCCTGATGCTGTGCAAAGCATGATGGGATTTCTAATTTTGTATTTCTCGTTCTGCTGTTTTGGTGAAATTTTTTTTTTTTACATTTTGAATTTGACATTTGAAGCCTAGCGTGTGCAGCTGGGAGGGGTAATCAGGACACAGGACAGTTGGAACTGTGTCTCCTGCTCCTTGTCACCTCCTTTCAACCAAAAAGATGGCTGCCCCCATGACAAAGATGGCAGCCCCCATGAGTCACAAACATTTACCTGTTCTTTTAAAACAGGGTGGGTAAAAGATTATATTACCTATCTGTTCTAATTAACATAACTAATGTAACTTGATGACAGTATGTTTGTTTAGGCTGAAGTTCCCCTTTAAAGGGGAACTGAAGTAAGAGGTATACAGAGGCTGCCATATTTATTTCCTTTTAATCAATGCCAGTGCCTGGCAGCCCTGCTGGTCTATTTCTCTGCAGTAGTATCTGAATAACACCAGAAACAAGCATGCAGCTAGTCTTGTCAGATCTGACTTTAAAGTCTGAAACACCTGATCTGCTGCATGCTTGTTCAGGGGCTATGGCTAATAGTATTAGAGGCAGAGGATTAGCAGGGCTGCCAGGCAACTGGAATTGATTAACCACTTAAGGACTGCAGTCATAAAACCCCTTAAGGACCAGAGCCTTTTTTTCCATTCGGACCACTGCAGCTTTCACGGTTTATTGCTCAGTCATACAACCTACCACCTAAATGAATTTTACCTCCTTTTCTTGTCACTAATACAGCTTTCTTTCGGTGCTATTTGATTGCTGCTGCGAGTTTTACTTTTTATTATATTCATCAAAAAAGACATGAATTTTGTCAAAAAAATGACTTTTTTAACTTTCTGTGCTGACATTTTTCAAATAAAGTAAAATTTCCTATACATTTGAGCACGAAAGTTATTCTGCTACATGTCTTTGATAAAAAAAAACAACATTCAGTGTATATTTATTGGATTGGGTAAAAGTTATAGCGTTTACAAACTATGGTGCCAAAAGTGAATTTTCCCATTTTCAAGCATCTCTGACTTTTCTGCGCACCTGTCAGGTTTCATGAGGGGCTAAAATTCCACGATAGTACTAATCCCCCCCAAATGACCCCATTTTGGAAAGAAGACATCCCAAAGTATTCAGTGAGAGGCATGGTGAGTTCATAGAAGATTTTATTTTTTGTCACAAGTTAGCGGAAAATGACACTTTGTAACAAAAAAAAAAAAAAAAAGTTTCCATTTCTTCTAACTTGCGACAAAAAAAAAATGAAATCTGCCACGGACTCACTATGCTACTCTCTGAATACCTTGAAGTGTCTACTTTCCAAAATGGGGTCATTTGTGGGGTGTGTTCACTGTCCTGGCATTTTGGGGGGTGCCTAATTGTAAGCACCCCTGTAAAGCCTAAAGATGCTCATTGGACTTTGGGCCCCTTAGCGCAGTTAGGCTGCAAAAAAGTGCCACACATGTGGTATTGCCGTACTCAGGAGAAGTAGTATAATGTGTTTTGGGGTGTATTTTTACACATACCCATGCTGGGTGGGAGAAATATCTCCGTAAATGACAATTGTTTTATTTTTTTTACACACAATTGTCAATTTATAGAGATATTTCTCCCACTCAGCATGGGTATGTGGAAAAATACACCCCAAAACACATTATACTACTTCTCCTGAGTACGGCGATACCACATGTGTGGCACTTTTTTGCACCCTAACTGCGCTAAGGGGCCCAAAGTCCAATGAGTACCTTTAGGATTTCACAGGTCATTTTGAGAAATTTCGTTTCAAGACTGCTCCTCACGGTTTAGGGCCCCTAAAATGCCAGGACAGTATAGGAATCCCACAAATTACCCCATTTTAGAAAGAAGACACCCCAAGGTATTCCATTAGGAGGATGGTGAGTTCATAGAAGATTTTTTTTTTTTTGTCACAAGTTAGCGGAAATTGATTTGAATTGTTTTTTTTCACAAAGTGTCATTTTCTGCTAACTTGTGACAAAAATAAAATCTTCTATGAACTCACCATACTCCTAACGGAATACCTTGGGGTGTCTTCTTTCTAAAATGGGGTCATTTGTGGGGTTCCTATACTGCCCTGGCATTTTAGGGGCCCTAAACCGTGAGGAGTAGTCTTGAAACCAAATGTCGCAAAATGACCTGTGAAATCCTAAAGGTACTCATTGGACTTTGGGCCCCTTAGCGCACTTAGGGTGCAAAAAAGTGCCACACGTGGTACCGCCGTACTCAGGAGAAGTAGTATAATGTGTTTTGGGGTGTATTTTTACACATTCAGATGCTAAGTGGGAGAAATATCTCTGTAAATGACAATTATTTGATTTTTTTTACACACAATTGTCCATTTACAGAGAGATTTCTCCCACCCAGCATGGGTATGTATAAAAATACACCTCAAAACACATTATACTACTTCTTCTGAGTACGGCGATACCACATGTGTGACACTTTTTTGCAACCTAGGTGCGCTAAGGGGCCTAACGTCCTATTCACAGGTCATTTTGAGGCATTTGGATTCTAGACTACTCCTCACGGTTTAGGGCCCCTAAAATGCCAGGGCAGTATAGGAACCCCACAAGTGACCCCATTTTAGAAAGACGACACCCCAAGGTATTCCGTTAGGGGTATGGTGAGTTCATAGAAGATTTTTTTTTTTGTCACAAGTTAGCGGAAAATGACACTTTGTGAAAAAAAAAAACAATACATATCAATTTCCGCTAACTTGTGACAAAAAATAAAATCTTCTATGAACTCACCATACTCCTAACGGAATACCTTGGGGTGTCTTCTTTCTAGAATGGGGTCATTTGTGGGGTTCCAATACTGCCCTGGCATTTTAGGGGCCCTAAACCGTGAGGAGTAGTCTTGAACCCAAATGTCTCAAAATGACCTGTGAAATCCTAAAGGTACTCATTGGACTTTGGGCCCCTTAGCACACTTAGGCTGCAAAAAAGTGTTACACATGTGGTATCGCCGTACTCAGAAGAAGTAGTATAATGTGTTTTGTGGTGTATTTTTACATATAACCATGCTGGGTGGGAGAAATATCTCTGTAAATGACACATTTTTGATTTTTTTTTACACACAATTGTCCATTTACAGAGAGATTTCTCCCACCCAGCATGGGTATGTGTAAAAATACACCACAAAACACATTATACTACTTCTCCTGAGTATGGCGGTACTACATGTGTGACACTTTTTTGCAGCCTAGGTGCGCTAAGGGGCCCAACGTCCTATTCACAGGTCATTTTGAGGCATTTGTTTTCTAGACTACTCCCTACGGTTTAGGGCCCCTAAAATGCCAGGGCAGTATAGGAACCCCACAAGTGACCCCATTTTAGAAAGACGACACCCCAAGGTATTCCGTTAGGGGTATGGTGAGTTCATAGAAGATTTTATTTTTTTGTCACAAGTTAGTGAAAAATGACACTTTGTGAAAAAAACAATAAAAATCCAATTTCCGCTAACTTTTGACAAAAAATAAAATCTTCTATGAACTCATCATACACCTAACAGAATACCTTGGGGTGTCTTCTTTCTAAAATGGGGTCACTTGTGGGGTTCCTATACTGCCCTGGCATTTTACGGGCCCAAAACTGTGAGTAGTCTGGAAACCAAATTTCTCAAAATGACTGTTCAGGGGTATAAGCATCTGCAAATTTTGATGACAGGTGGTCTATGAGGGGGCAAATTTTGTGGAAACGGTCATAAGCAGGGTGGCCTCTTAGATGACAGGATGTATTGGGCCTGATCTGATGGATAGGAGTGCTAGGGGGGTGACAGGAGGTGATTGATGGGTGTCTCAGGGGGCGGTTAGAGGGGAAAATAGATGCAATCAATGCACTGGGGAGGTGATCGGAAGGGGGTCTGAGGGGGATCTGAGGGTTTGGCCGAGTGATCAGGAGCCCACACGGGGCAAATTAGGGCCTGATCTGATGGGTAGGTGTGCTAGGGGGTGACAGGAGGTGATTTATGGGTGTCTCAAGGTGTGATTAGAGGGGGGAAATAGATGCAAGCAATGCACTAGCGAGGTGATCAGGGCTGGGGTCTGAGGGCGTTCTGAGGTGTGGGCGGGTGATTGGGTGCCCGCAAGGGGCAGATTAGGGTCTAATCTGATGGGTAACAGTGACAGGTGGTGATAGGGGGTGATTGATGGGTAATTAGTGGGTGTTTAGAGGAGAGAATAGATGTAAACACTGCGCTTGGGAGGTGATCTGATGTCGGATCTGCGGGCGATCTATTGGTGTGGGTGGGTGATCAGATTGCCCGCAAGGGGCAGGTTAGGGGCTGATTGATGGGTGGCAGTGACAGGGGGTGATTGATGGGTGGCAGTGACAGGGGGTGATTGACAGGTGATCAGTGGGTTATTACAGGGAAGAACGGATGTAAATAATGCACTGGCGAATCGATAAGGGGGGGGTTGAGGGCAATCTGAGCGTGTGGGCGGGCAATTGGGTGCCCGCAAGGGTCTAATCTGATGGGTAACAGTGACAGGTGGTGATAGGGGGTGATTGATGGGTGATTGATGGGTAATTAGTGGGTGTTTAGAGGAGAGAATAGATGTAAACGATGGATTTGGGAGGTGATCTGATGTCGGATCTGCGGGCGATCTATTGGTGTGGGTGGGTGATCAGATTGCCCGCAAGGGGCAGGTTAGAGGCTGATTGATGGGTGGCAGTGACAGGGGGTGATTGATGGGTGATTGACGGGTGATTGACAGGTGATCAGGGGGGATAGATGCATACAGTACACAGGGGGGGGGAGGGTCTGGGGGGGGTCTGGGGAGAATCTGAGGGGTGGGGGGGGGTGATCAGGAGGGAGCAGGGGGCAGTTTAGGGACTAAAAAAAAAAATAGCGTTGACAGATAGTGACAGGGAGTGATTGATGGGTGATTAGGGGGGTGATTGTGTGCAAATGGTGGTCTGGGGGGTGGGCAGGGGGGGGTCTGAGGGGTACTGTGGGCGATCAGGGGGCAGGGGGGGGGCAGATCAGTGTGTTTGGGTGCAGACTAGGGTGGCTGCAGCCTGCCCTGGTGGTCCCTCGGACACTGGGACCACCAGGGCAGGAGGCAGCCTGTATAATACACTTTGTAAACATTACAAAGCGTATTATACGCTTCCTATCCGGGGATCGTCGGGTTAACAACCCGCCGGCGCTTCCGATTGGCCGGCGGGTTGACGTCACAGGTGGGCGGAGCCTATTGCCGGTGGATGCGCACGCATCCCAGCGCGCGATCCCCGGCCAGAGAGTGCCCCAGGACCTGACGCCAATCTGCGTTACGTGGTCCTGGGGCTGCCACTTTGCCGCCGCCAATATGAAGTAGGCGGTCGGCAAGTGGTTAAAAGGAAATAAATATGGCAGCCTCCGTATGCCACTTACTTCAGTTCCCCTTTAAAGTACCCCTGAATGGGAGGGGGAATGGGAATGAATCAAGCCCATGGATTACCTTATGCTGAGAAGCTTGATGCTGCCTGTCTTTGGGGTTCCTCATCCCTGTCCTCAGTCTTAGACTGGCTCCGTCAGTTGAAGCACCCCACCACAAGTGCTTTCTTTCACTGCACGTGTGTGATTAGGAACTCACTCGTGTAGTTCAGAATTTCTAGTAGCCACTGAAGGAAGCTTGGAGCAGAGAAGCATTGGGGTAGGGAAGGAAACCCAATGACTATTAGCACCAGACTTTTCAGCATAAGATAAACTAGCCCTCCATGGCCTTAATTCAATATTCTTTCCCTCGATTCTTGGGTGCATTAAGTTTGTTTGCAAAAGATAGCTGTAAATATATGACACATTTCTTCGTTCAGGCACATGGCTTATGTATCTTTTTGTTTTATAGAAACAAGGCAGCGATGTTGGTGGCAAAGACTGTTTAGATGCAGAAAAAGCTGATGGAAGTGGAGCAGGTTTGTTTTATTTAAGTCCACAGAAAAGTCAAAATTGCCATCCTGTCTCCTTTTTCAAGTCTGTGTGAAGTCAAAGGTCAGTTTGTCTCTTTAAATTCTTATAACTTACAAGACTGGAAGTTAAAATACCGGTATATAGAGTGTTCTCACCCCACTCCATCCCCTTGCGTGTAGAAGGCTTGGGGTAGATATGGTTAGTGAAATGCTGATCATTTTGATCAAATTAAAATTTCATATTCATTTTACATGATCAATAAGTGCATTTGATTGATTGAATTCCAAGATACATTTGCATGTAATTAACACAAAATTTGCATAAACTCAAAAACAGCATCTCAATGGCCTTCCCTAGTTTAGAATTATATCTAAAGCTGACTACTTACTTCGTGACCCAGGAAGATGGATCCCTGCGACGTCCCACGATGATGAGAAACATTTCCCCCCCCCCCCCCCCCCTCGATCCATCATCCTGGCGGCAGGTATACATGACAGAGCACGACGGGCGCAAACGAGAGGTCAAGGGATCCAGTACTCTATGCAGGAGCCTTCTGGGATCTTAAAGATCCGTTCCACCGTGACCATACCCATGTCACGAGATCGCTAACTGCTCAAAAAAAACGCTGGTTGTCTGAAAAATCAACGGAAAAATCGCGTAGTGGCATTGCTCCTGAGATATCAAAGATGCAGATTTTCTCTTTGACTTCCTAGTGTTCATTCATCGCAAACATACGCCAGGTAATATTTTTGACAGGATTTGGATCCTGGTGATTGGCTACACCCAGATAACAATGCATCCATTGACAAAGTATATACTGTAGCCGATTCCTTCTTCATCCAGTGCCCATATGTCTACTACTCAAGCCTTTCCAACACATGATTAGTCTGTCCTGGCAAGTTAATATGTGGTTGATAGGTAGTCTTGCATCCCGTCTCCACTATCCCCACTCACTACCACTCCACGCTCAGTCCCAAGGAGTCTCCCGCCTGGCTAGATCCTGGTTGATGACGTAACTCAGTAGGGTGGAAGTTCAGGAAATGTGAAGTCTAACACCCTGCCACAGTACTATCCAAAGTAAGGGTGGAAGTGATATCAGTGTATAGCGTTTTAGCCTATCAAAGGGATTAAAGCGGAACTAAAGATTGAAACGGTTTGCTTTTTTCCTCTTACCTGGGGCTTCCCCAAGCTCCCAAAAGCCGTTCTGTCCCGTGCCGGTCCTCCACGATCCTCCGTTCTGCCGCTGCTAGCTAGTTTCGGTTCCGTCTCAGTGGCAACTGTGCCTGCGCGCCACAGACAAAGCGTATCTTTCTTCGCATTCCAACTCACAAAAGCATTCTGTGCTAATAGTGCAGGATGCTATCGTTGGCTGGAATGTAAAGAAAGCTACGCATAGCCCGGGGCATGATGGCGCAATTGCCATCGATTTACAAGGAAAGTGAAACTGTTTGCCTTTTTCCTATCTTCAGTTCTGCTTTAAAGAGAACCCGAGGTGTGTTTAAAGAATGTTATCTGCATACAGAGACTGGACAGCCCAGCCTCTGTTGCTATCCCAAACCCCACTAAGGTCCCCCTGCACTCTGCAATCCCTCATAAATCACAGCCGTGCTGTGAGACTGTGTTTACATCTGTAGTGTCAGTCTCGGCTGCTCCCCCGCCTCCTGCATAGCTCCGGTCCCTGCCCCCATCCCTTCCCTCCAATCAGCAGGGAGGGAAGGGATGCAGGCGGGGACCGGAGTTCTGCAGGAGGCGGGGAGAGCAGCAGACTGACACTATAGAGATGAACACAGCCAGCTCTGACAAGCTGTTTGTCAGCAGTGTGGCTGTGATTTATGAGGGATTGCAGAGTGCAGGGGGACCTTAGGGGGGTTTGGGATAGCAACAGAGGCTGGGCTGTATAGGCAGATCCAGCCTCTGTATGCAGATAATATTCTTCAAGCCCACCTCGGGTTCTCTTTAAGGGTGGAAGTCGGGCTGTGTGAAGGGCAGAAGTGCATGGGAACAAAGGCTCCCATTCACATAAAAAACATTGAGGTGCTAGCCCCTGATGAGTTCTTTAGACGAAACGCATAGTGCATCAACCGGATGGGGAGGAGACTCTTTGGGACTGTGCAGGGAGTGGGGTTTTGGGGAGAAATTGTGATTGGCAATAGCTTGTGAAAAATAAAGAAAAAGTTGTCGCTGGGCACCCGGCAAAAAATGGGGATAAACCACACTTGCTGCAAACATACGCTATATTACTCAAAGGCCTCACTCTTCTGGCCGCACAACTATATGCGCAGTGACGTGCTCACAGTGTTGAAAACACGGAAGGAAGTCCCAAGTGATGCGGAAAACATGGAGAAAAAAGAACTGGGCACCGTCCTGTTAGAGCATTTATTTGTAACTTGCAGCCAAATGACATATGGTGATGAACACAATCATAACGTCAAACCTGTCTGATGTCTTGCATCGATATATTGGTAGATACATCCAGTGAGGCTTGCGGGGGGACGTGGTGACCAGGGGATAAAGGATGTGCACAACAGCCGTTTCGCGCTCTGTAGCGCTTGCTCGCATGCGTATCCGGGCGAATGACGGCGCTTCTGGGTCTCGGAGATCAAAATTCAAGACTCCGCCCACGGCATACGTCATTGGTCCGCGAGTAAAAGTTGGGGGAAGTGTCTAGTGTCAGAGGGTGAAAGGACGTCAGTGCTGGCGGAAGTTGCCAGTACTGGCGGAAGTGTTGCATAGGGATTAATTTCTTAAAACGAAATGGTAATGGTGTGATAAAGTGATTAGGGGGAATAAACCCATTATAAAATGTTACATTGGGGTGATTATTATGTAACCATGTGAAACTATTGCTCTAAGAATATCACAAACATCACCGCAAACTCCACAACGGATTCTTCTAAAACCAGCACTTATCAAAATCTATTATAATAAATTTAAAACCATTCCGTTTATTCAAAAAAATTTTTTACCTACTACCTAAATTAAAAACACTATAGGGGAACCTTTTGTTTAAGGAGGAAGTGATCGGGATTATTGCCCGATACACTATCCGACCATGGTTGTAGCAACCTAGTCCTTAAGACTGGACTTCTTTTGGGCTAAAGCACGTAGAAGTGGCCACACAAAGAGACGCTGTATCAGCACAGGAACAATACCCCGGGCTCATTGCCCCAAGGCATTACCTATGGGCTAGTGTGCCAGAATGGACATACAGCTCAGGCACACACCAAGTGTGCGCCATCGCTGCAATAAGTCATTGTCCCCCCGACCACGGGCATCCACACCTAAAAAGGGGAAAGGAAAGAAAGAGGCACCCCACTGTTTGTCCCAAAGGCATAGCGGGGGAAATGGGGTGTGCGAAAGGACGGGGGGCAGCAAAAATCACGCCGAGCCACGACAATTGCCTCCCAGAAAACATGGGGCCATTGACTAAATTAAATGGGAAAGAAGGCGCTGTACAGCCGTATGTCCCATACATGTCAAGTCAAGGCGGTGCTGCCCCCCGTGTACGCACCGCCCCCCACTTCACCCAGCCTCAGAGACCAATACAAAGGTCTTCGGGACAGGGAAAGCCATATGGCAAACCCCGGTGTAAATTACACTCGCTGTGGGGTGCATCACCTCCAATCGGCGTGGATACCCGGCCGGATCGGGCAGGGTACTCTTAGAATCTGTGGGCAATGGGTATTCCCATCGGAATTGGATGGGAAAGGATATCCCTGTATCACTCATAGGGGAGAGAAGAAGAAAAAAAAATTACTAAGGGTACTTCCTAAACTTATGAATGTAACAGGCAGGTGTCTGGAAGATCGAGGAAGGGGGGAGGGGAAGCAGAGAAAACAGGAAGGAAAAGGGGCAAAGGAGAGAAGAGAGAGTGGGCGACAATGGATCCCCCAGCTGAGTGGCCATCCCACTTTAGGGATCAAGGAAGCATGCCAATTCTAGTCTGTCATTGAGACCCAACGGTCCCATTGCATCCGTCTGTAGGATAATTCGCGACTCACGTCTGGTTAGCTCGCGATCTCGATCGCCCCCTCGCCTCGACGGTGCGACGTGTAGGAGGCCCACAAATCTCAAACAAGAGGATCTACCCCCATGTACATTACGGACGTGCTCGATCAAACGTTGACATCCCTTGCCACTCTTTATGGAGCCATCCGATCCCTATTAAGGCGGGGGGTCGAATTGGGGTACATGTCACAGAGGTTGGCCCTTGACCTGATCCCCCAGGCCCCCAGACACCCTGTATGGTATCACCTTCCCAAGTTACACAAATCAATGGTCAATCCCCCCGGCAGACCGATAGTGTCGGAGTGTGGGTCCTTGACAGAGCGCCTTTCCCGGTATCTGGACCACCTCTTGCGTCCACTGTTGGGAGGAGTTCCAGCCTATTTGGCGGATACGCTAGATGCAATAAGAATTGTTGAGAGCGTAACCTGGCAACCAGGCTACAGGCTAGCCACAATAGATGTGGAAAGCTTGTACAACAGAATACCACACGAAGATGGCGTACGCGATGTAGGTAGGTTCTTGGACAGAACCAACAAAGACGATGGTTACAAAGACTATCTGGAGGAGTGCCTTCAATATGTCTTAACGCACAATGCCTTTATGTTTGACGGAAGGTGGTACATGGGGACCTCTGTGGCATGTACCTACGCAGGACTTTTACTAGGTGTCTGGGAGGATTACGTATGGACTATCAGAAATCCCTTCCGCAGCAGGATAAAGGTATGGACCCGCTATGTGGATGACGTGCTGGCTGTATGGCAGGGAACCAATGGAGAGTTCCAGATGTTCATGAGTTATCTGAATTCAAATAACATCAATATGCGCTTTACCAGCGACCTCAGTGACAAGGAAATCAACTTCTTAGATTTGAAGATAAAGCCAGATGGCGCCAGGTTGATTTGTGAGGGCTTCAGGAAACAGACAGCTGTTAACTTACTGCTTCACATGCACAGTTTTCACCCCGTGCATGTGAAAAAATCCCTGCCATACGGCCAGTACCTACGTCTGAGAAGAAATAACTCCACTATGGCGGGTTTTGATGCACAGTCTGATGATTTAACCAAACGCCTTGAAGCAAGGAACTATGGTAAAGACCTCCTAAAAGTAGTAAGAGACCGAGCCAGAGATAGGGATCAAGCCTCCCTTCTAGTAAGGAGGGAACAAAGAAGGGATGAAAGATCCATTACCTTCACATTCGATTACACTTCCATGTCGAATAAGATCAAACAGATTGTGAAGAAGAATTGGGCTATGATCACCAGGGACCCCACATTACAACAGATCTTCCCCAAGCCCCCACGAATAGCCTTCCGTCGAGCTCCCACTCTGGGAGACACTCTGGTCCAGAGCGAGTATCGATCACCCTCCCCCCTGAACTGGCTATCTGCCAGACGAGCCAAAGGAAACCACCACTGCAGCCACTGCAAGTTCTGCCCATACATGGTGGAGGGCACGAGCTATCAGTTGGGCGCGGTGAGTTGGGAAGTAAGAACTTTCATCACTTGCCAAACTAAATTTGTCTCATATGTCATGTTCTGCCCATGTTCATTTTTCTACGTGGGCAAGACAACTAGGCCTTTAAAATAAAAGAGAGAGTGGGTGAACACCATGGCTCCATAAAGAGTGGCAAGGGATGTCGACGTTTAATCGAGCACGTCCGTAATGTACATGGGGTAGATCCTCTTGTTTGAGATTTGCGGGCCTCCTACACGTCGCACCGTCGAGGCGAGGGGGCGATCGAGATCGCGAGCTAACCAGACGTGAGTCGCGAATTATCCTACAGACGGATGCAATGGGACCGTTGGGTCTCAATGACAGACTAGAATTGGCATGCTTCCTTGATCC
The DNA here is from genome assembly GCF_040937935.1 of Hyperolius riggenbachi. Taxonomy (NCBI): domain Eukaryota; kingdom Metazoa; phylum Chordata; class Amphibia; order Anura; family Hyperoliidae; genus Hyperolius; species Hyperolius riggenbachi. The sequence goes on from NC_090650.1 coordinate 282,466,372, forward strand.
CTAAAGTGGGATGGCCACTCGGCTGGGGGATCCATTTTCGCCCACTCTCTCTTCTCTTCTTTGCCACTTTTCCTTCCTGTTTTCTCTGTTTCCCCTCCCCCCTTCCTTGATCTTCCAAACACCTGCCTGTTACATTCATAAGTTTAGGAAGTACCCTTAGTAATTTTTTTTTCTTCCCTCCCCTATGAGTGATACAGGGATATCCTTTCCCATCCAATTCGGATGGGAATACCCATTGCCCACAGATTCTAAGAGTACCCTGCCCGATCCGGCCGGGTATCCACGCCGATGGGAGGTGATGCACCCCACAGCGAGTGTAATTTACACCGGGGTTTGCCATATGGCTTTCCCTGTCCCGAAGACCTTTGTATTGGTCTCTGAGGCTGGGTGAAGTGGGGGGCGGTGCGTACACGGGGGGCAGCACCGCCTTGACTTGACATGTATGGGACATACGGCTGTACAGCGCCTTCTTTCCCATTTAATTTAGTCAATGGCCCCATGTTTTCTGGGAGGCAATTGTCGTGGCTCGGCGTGATTTTTGCTGCCCCCCGTCCTTTCGCACACCCCATTTCCCCCGCTATGCCTTTGGGACAAACAGTGGGGTGCCTCTTTCTTTCCTTTCCCCTTTTTAGGTGTGGATGCCCGTGGTCGGGGGGACAATGACTTATTGCAGCGATGGCGCACACTTGGTGTGTGCCTGAGCTGTATGTCCATTCTGGCACACTAGCCCATAGGTAATGCCTTGGGGCAATGAGCCCGGGGTATTGTTCCTGTGCTGATACAGCGTCTCTTTGTGTGGCCACTTCTACGTGCTTTAGCCCAAAAGAAGTCCAGTCTTAAGGACCAGGTTGCTACAACCATGGTCGGATAGTGTATCGGGCAATAATCCCGATCACTTCCTCCTTAAACAAAAGGTTCCCCTATAGTGTTTTTAATTTAGGTAGTAGGTAAAAAATGTTTTGAATAAACGGAATGGTTTTAAATTTATTATAATAGATTTTGATAAGTGCTGGTTTTAGAAGAATCCGTTGTGGAGTTTGCGGTGATGTTTGTGATATTCTTAGAGCAATAGTTTCACATGGTTACATAATAATCACCCCAATGTCACATTTTTTAATGGGTTTATTCCCCCTAATCACTTTATCACACTATTACCATTTCGTTTTAAGAAATTAATCCCTATGCAACACTTCCGCCAGTACTGGCGTTTGCATGGACCTCTTGCCTGGCAACTTCCGCCAGCACTGACGTCCTTTCACCCTTTGACACTAGACACTTCCCCCAACTTTCACTCGCAGACCAATGACGTGCACCATGGGTGGAGTCTCGAATCTTGATCTCCGAGACCCAGAAGCGCCGTCATTCGCCCGGATACGCACGTGAGCAAGCGCTACAGAGCGCGAAACGGCTGTTGTGCACATCCTTTATCCCCTGGTCACCACGTCCCCCCGCAAGCCTCACTGGATGTATCTACCAATATATCGATGCAAGACATCAGACAGGTTTGACGTTATGATTGTGTTCATCACCATATGTCATTTGGCTGCAAGTTACAAATAAATGCTCTAACAGGACAGTGCCCAGTTCTTTTTTCTCCATGTTTTCCGAAATTGTGATTGCCCCCGGTGTGCTGCCTGTGGGAACATAACAAAAACACTAGATCCACCTGTTGCCAGAGACTGATAAAAAGGGCGCCTGACGTTTGGGCGCTGCTGGGCCCCACCATAGACTGAAATGTGAATTAAGGCTATAGCAGCGCTCAAAGGGTAATTTGGGTGGCGGCAGAAGATTGAGCCTAAATGACAAAAAAAAACTGAACAGTTCAGCCACCAGCAACAGCTTGCAGCTGAATTGCATCTGAGCCCCGAGTCCATGGCGACTGGAGGCGGAATTGTAATCTACGCCGCCGGGAGATTTGCATTGGCAGGGTGAGCCATTTTTCGCTTCACCTTGCGTCCAAATTTCCCAGCGTCCATTTTACACGTGTATCCTTTTGTATGAGGTGGCTACAATCCAGTAATCTGAGTGCAGTGTGGGGAGCATGATTGTAGAGCACTAAACATAGAACACTTGGCGGAGCAGTGAATCCGAGCGGGATCATTTACAGAGAATGTTTTATATGTGTTTTCAAGCCACAAACTGGCCATGCAAAGTAAAATCGTGATTGAGAAGTGCCACAAATTTCACCAAAGTATCAGACACATAGGACAGTCTTAAACAATCCATATCTGCTTCAATAAACCGTTAACAGTTTATATTTTCTTGATTGCATTAACATGATTTCTTTGTGTAAATGTTTGTTTTTACAGGAAGCAAATTTCCCCTGACAAGGGGGGATTCTGCTGGTTCATCTCCAGAAAAAACTTCAAAATCAGAAATGAAGCCAGAGGCCAGTGTGCGGTCTAAATCTTCCTCCAGCACACCAACTAGTCCAAAGCCACCTCTTCAGTCATCCAAGCCTTCTCTGACTGTGCGTCCAACTGTGCCTCTGAAACCCAGAAGTAGTTCCCGTACCGGTAAGCATGATGTCCACAGAACAATGGGAATTCATTATATAACATTTAGCATATCATGGAGAACTCTTTCAATGAAATAGGAGAGAGAGACTGTATGTGTGTGTTGCGGGTGTGTGTGTGCGTGTGCACACACGTGGCAATGGATTTTGAAATGCCTGTGTACGTTTGTGGTCTGTGGTAACATTTCAAAATGATTGCCTCCCTTTTCATGCTATGGAGTGAGAGATGCAATACCTTACAAATCATTTTTGCAAGTTAAAAATGTAATATATAGATGTTTCAAGTTATTTGCATGCAATTTGGCAAAAGGACCACTCGAATGTCAAATTGTTCAAAAAATGTAAACGCATACATATAAGACCTACATTACTCCCAGAGTAAAATACACTTAAAAATATTTTTTAGCTATGTTGCTGTCGCTTACAGTAGGTCATTAAAATCTAATAGGTTTTGGACTAGCACATCTCCTCATGGGGGATTTTCAGTATCACATTTATTCTTTACAAAAACACTTCTTGAGAAAAGACCTGTACAAAGATGCTGTCAAACCTCCCTATTTGCTCACACGCTATTTTAACAGGCCGAGCGGCCTGTTAAACGTAGCGTGGATGTTTAACGTAGCGTGGATCGGGGGGGTTCGCCCTAGAGCTGCGCAGCCGCACTAGCGGCCAGGCGGACTGCGCAGCCGCGGCCAGAGGAATCGGCTATGTTGCGAGAGGCAGGAGAGCCCGACCCGGGCCGTGGGGTCGGCAGCCGTCCCGGGGGGCTAATGAGCGGGGGGACCCGGCGGATCGGCACGGAGGGCGCGGACGGCGTCCTCCGTGCCTTAAAAGATGAGGCAGGTAATTTACTTTTTTTTTGTAATTTCGCCTTGTAAGTCCTCCACTTGAGGACCCACCCTTTACCCCCCCTTAAGGACCAGCGCTGTTGTAGCTAATCTGTGCTGGGTGGGCTCTGCAGCCCCCAGCACAGATCAGCGTGCAGGCAGAGCGACCAGATCGCCCCCCTTTTTTCCCCACTAGGGGGATGATGTGCTGGGGGGGTCTGATCGCTCCTGCCTGCCGGGTGTTGCGGGGGGGGGACCTCAAAGCCCCCCTCCGCGGCGAAATCCTCCCCCTCCCTCTCCTACCTGGCCCCCCCTGGAGATCCGGGCTGCACAGGACGCTATCCGTCCTGTGCAGCCAGTGACGGGACGTCCCCTGTCACATGGCGGCGATCCACGGCCGCTGATTGGCCGGGGATCGCCGATCTGCCTTACGGCGCTGCTGCGCAGCAGCGCCGTACAAATGTAAACAAAGCGGATTATTTCCGCTTGTGTTTACATTTAGCCTGCGAGCCGCCATCGGCGGCCCGCAGGCTATTCACGGAGCCCCCCGCCGTGAATTGACAGGAAGCAGCCGCTCGCACAAGCGGCTGATTCCTGATTAATCAGCCTGCAGCTGGCGACGCAATACTGCGTCGCTGGTCCTGCAGCTGCCACTTTGCCGACGTGCGTTATGAGTGCGCGGTCGGCAAGTGGTTAACAACCTGTCTTTAACTCTGGAGTTATTTTAAGGATTGAAGAGTTAATGGGCAGGTGAAGTGTCACATTTTTCACTTACTTCAGAACTCCTAGCTTGGCAGACTCTTCTTATTTCATGATAAATGTTTTCTGTGTGGAGGTGAAAATAAACCCAGCCGATGTATTTATTTTGTGGGAGCTACCATAGGTGTTCTGATGTGTGATGTTACTATGAAATCTGGGTGCAGCTAGTTCGGTCTTAAATGCATTTTCTCAGCCAGAAAAAAACACATAATGTAATAAAGGAAATATGGTGAATACATTTCATGTAAAGATTTAGGATCTCTTATTGAACAATCTAACCTCAAAATGAATATACATGTTCTATGACAGATAAATAGAGGGCAGCTTCTGTTCTCCTGTTCCAGCATTAATAATATGTTGTTAATTTTTTATTGTTTGCTTTCGGTTGTGATAGACGAAGTCCCTGAATCTCCTTCTGGGTCTGGTTCCCCCAGATCGGCAGTTCTGCCTTCAGCACTGAAGAGGGTCCCATCAGAGAAGGATAGAGATGGTCAGAGCAATACCCAGGCTACGTCCCGACCTGCTGGAGAGGAAGGTGAGGAGAGCTGTGTGCAGGCAGCCTTCATTATGGTTTTAAATGTACACCCATTGCATAAAGCATGGAATGTTCAAAGGATTATGTGTTTGTTTTTACTGAAACTTGATTTAAAAGCAACAAAGATCCCTCTGTCACCCACAGACACAAGCTGACATCAAACAGATGCTAAATATCAACAGGGTAGTTAGTTTAGTGTTTCATTAATAACTCCATTTTGTTGTCCATACTGAAAGCCCAGAAGACTGAGCGAGTTTTCATTTTCAGTGTTGCTCACCTAGTATGAAGTGCGAATAGGTTACAGGCGTGCTACTGCCATGTAATAACTAATAAACCATAGATCACTAGAATGATGGCAACAATGTTTGAGATTTCTTTTTTCAAATGATTAATTTTAAATGTGCAGCTGAATTTTTCAGAAGTTTGGAAATATTCATATTTTTAATCAGACTATTTTTTTGGTAGATATATTTGCAATATTACCCCGATATCTTTTTTTATCACAAACGTTTTATTGTTTTCAGAATAAAAGTAAACAAATCCATATACAACATATATGACATATGCAAGTGTAGTAATATGTGCAATACAAAAGGTACAGAGAAATCTGCAACAACAGAAATTTAACACAGAATTAACATGGGAGTCGGTGGCACGAGGCATCATTCACCGACTCCCCAAGGAAGTCAATAAATAGCTTAAGAGCCAGCAGTAAAATGATGGCCACCACTCAAGCTTGGTGACCCTTTAGCTCGCGACTAAGAGTACCCTATTTCCGTTTTTTATAGTCTGGGGGTTATTATGATACCTACTTAATCCGAAGGGAAGTTTACCCAGACTCAAATAGTCTCTTGGCTAGAAGCTGTAGGATATGTTAGGGAAATGGGACAGAACCATTTAAAGGAGGGAAGGGGTAGAGTATGAAAGGAAGAAAGAAGAGAGAGGAAGAGAACAGGAAAGAAGAGCCATTCGCCGCTCCATCGCACCCCCAGGTGTGGACATGACAGTTTAAACATTGGTGAGAGAGGCTGGGAGCCAATGTGAGTAGTGAGTAAAGTATGGTCTCCACACTTTGTCAAATTGTCGGAGCGAATCATCTAAGATAGCTTTCATCTTCTAAAAAACAAAGCGCGTGGCTAAGTTTGATTTTAAATGAGCTAAACAGAAGCGAGTGGGTTTTCCATGAGCCCGCGATCACTCTTTTAGCGGCCAGGCATATATGCATTAGCAATTTATGCTGGTATTTTGTAATATCGGGAGGTTTTATACCCAGAAGGGCCACCTCTGGGAGTTTAGGTACTTGCGCTCGGATGGTGGTGTATATTACTTGGTAGATTCGGATCCAAAATCTGCGCACTCTTGGGCAAGACCACCACACGTGTAAAAAGGTACCCCGATGGCCGCATTCTCTAAAGCATAATCCTTTATTTGTTAAGCAAAATTTCTCAATACGATCTGGAGTCAGGTACCATCGTAGAAGTACTTTATATTGAGTCTCTACCAGAGAGGAGCTTATAGAGAGGCCAGGGGTATCCCTCCACACGTGCCGCAGGTCTTCAATGTCAAAAGTGTTATTAAGATCTTTCTCCCATCTTAGGATATATTGTGGCTTAGACAAATATGAGGGTGAAATTGCATTTTTATACAGTAGTGAGATTAGGCCTGGGGAGCCCGGGCTTGTAGCGCAGACGTGCTCGAAGCAGGTTCTAGTGAGGAGTGATTTGAGAGATCTGATGTGCTTATTAATGAAATGGGAGATCTGAAGAAAGCGGAAAAGTTCAGTATTTGGTAACTGTTTATGGTCTTTGAGAGAGGAGAATGTCTTAAGGGCCACGTCAGTGACTAAACTGTAAATAGTTGTTAGGTTATGTAATCGCCACCAATCAAAGGTGGGTGCACTGTGTAACCCAGGTAGGAAATCCGGGTGGCCCAAAAATAAGAGTGGCAGGTGTGGGGAAATTAGTTTGTCTTTAGCTTTAGTTTGGCCCCAAACGCGTAGGGAGTGCTGTATTATCGGGTTTTTGATAGTTTTGCATTTAGCGGATGTGAGCCAGAGCAGATTACGGAGTGCCACGGTTGAGCATAGGGAACCCTCTATCTCACACCATAATGGGACGTGCTTTTCTTCGTGCCATAGGGTTAGTTGTGCGATTTGGGCTGATTTATAATAGGCTAGTAAGTTTGGCACTCCAAAGCCTCCACCTGAACGCAATCTGTATAAGGTTTCCCGAGAAATTCGGGGACCAGAGTTTTTTCAGATGAAGGAAAGTAAAATTGTTTGCACTTTTTTGAGGAATGGGCGGGGTATAGGAATTGGCAAAGCTCTGAACGCATATAAGAATTTTGGTAATATGGTCATTTTGATCGCCGCTATCCGACCCAGCCATGAAATTGCATAACGCTTCCAACATTCCAGTAATTGTGTTACTCCCGCCAACAGCCCAGGGTAGTTAGCCTCAAAAAGAGTGCTATAGGAGTCAGTCAAAAAAATACCTAGGTATTTCAGCTTGTGGGGTTTCCATTTAAATTCGAAAGAATTTTGTAGATCCTGCACAACTTCCCGGGGTAAAGTGATATTTAATTCTTTGGATTTGAGGCTGTTTATTTTTAGTCCAGATATGTCCTCAAAGGATGAGAGGACGTCTGCTAAATTTGATAAGGACTCACGTGGGCGTGTTAAAGTTAGAATAACATCATCAGCATACAAACATAACTTATGTTGTCTACCTGCCAGCTCAATGCCGTGTATATTTTCATGGTGGTTTATTAGTAGGGCCAATGGTTCCATGATGAGAGCGAATAACAACGGGGATAAAGGGCAGCCTTGGCGGGTGCCCCTACCAATTGGATACGTGGCAGATTTAAACCCATTGTACTTAATGAAGGCGCTAGGGGAGGAATAAAGGGCCCCGATCCATTTAAGGAAATTGGGGCCGAAGCCCCAAGTGGGCAGTAATGCGAAAAGGTACTCCCAGGATTCCGTGTCGAAAGCTTTTTGGATGTCAAGAGACAGCAGCATCATGGGAGCACCCCTAGTCTTCGCTGAAGATATCAAGTGCAGTAATCTTCTCACGTTATCGCTGGCTTGGCGGTGTGGCATAAAACCCACCTGGTCCCGTCCAATTATATCCCCGATACCCCCACTGAGCCTAGTGGCTAATATTTTGGCCAGAATTTTAATATCGTTGTTCAATAATGAAATGGGCCTGTAATTTGTCCATTGTGTGTGATCTGAGTCTGGCTTAGGGATCATGCTAACTAGCTAACAGGGATTCTGGGCCGGGTTTCTCAATATGCAGTAGTTTATTAACCTCCTGAGCGGTATGGATGAGCTCAGCTCGTCCATCACCGCCGGAGGTTGCCGCTGAGGCCCTGCTGGGCCGATTTTCCTCAAATAAAAAGCAGCACACGCAGCCAGCACTTTGCCAGCCGCGTGTGCTGCCTGATCGCCGCCGCTCTGCGGCGATCCGCCGCGAGCAGCGGCGAAAGAGGGTCCCCCCAGCCGCCCGAGCCCTGCGCAGCCGGACCAATCAGTTCCGGCCAGCGCTAAGGGCTGGATCGGAGGCGGCTGACGTCAGGACGTCGGCTGACGTCCATGACGTCACTCCGCTCGTCGCCATGGCGACGAGGAAAGCCAAACAAGGAAGGCTGCTCATTGCAGCCTTCCTTGTTACTTATGCTTGCCGGAGGCGATCAGAAGAACGCCTCCGGAGTTGGCTGCATGAAATAGATTTTTTTTTATAAAAAAAAAACCCTCACGCAGCCTCCCTGGCGATCTCAATAGAATGCCGGGGAGGTTAAAGGCTCTGGTCAGCGGAAAAGCAAAGGTGTCCGCGTATTTTTTATAATATAGGGCCGGAAAGCCGTCTGGGCCAGGGGCCTTGTTGATCTTAAAGGATTGAATAGCACACAAGACTTCTTCCGAGGTGATCGCCAGGTCAAGCGTTTGTTCGAATGTTTCATCAATACCAGGCAGAGGTAACTCATTCAGTGTATTAAGGAGTAATGTAGAGTTAGTGGATGTAGATTGTTGGTACAATTTAGCCAGACCATTATGGAAGACTTCTACTATTTTCAGAGGGTTACAGGTATGTGCGCCATTCCCTATATTTAAACTGATTGGCTTATAGCAAGGGTCAGGTCTTTTAAGGCGGCGGGCAAACATGGAGGACGGCTTATTACAATTAACTGACAGTCTATATTTGCTCCATCTTAGGTGCCTTTCAGCCTTGCTAGTGAGAAAAATGTTCAGGGCCTCCTCTGCTTTAAACCTAGTGAGCTTATTTGAAGGGGAAGGGTCGCTACTAAAATTCTCTTCTGCTTCAGTGTAAGTTTGTTCTAGGAGGGCTAACTCCTGTGCATATTTCTTATTCCTGCTGGAAGCGAGAGCTATAAGATGGCCACATAGGACTGCTTTATGTGCTTCCCAGATAATATAATCTGGAACCTGATTATTACTCGGATTGAGCGTAAAATATTCTTTTATGTGTGACTCTATTGTGGCTGCAATGGCTGGGTCGGATAGCAGCGACTGATTGAGAGACCAGCGGGATTCAGTAGGTTTAGTGAGTAATGAGGATAGTGAGATAAAGACTGCTTTGTGATCAGACCATGGGATAGATTTAAGTTCGGCTTTAGTGAGGTTAGTAAGGAAGTTAGTATTTACGAAGCAGTGATCAATACGGGACTGTGTGTTATGCGGGTGGGAGTAGACGGTAAACCCTCTCTTGTTGGGGTGCATTTCTCTCCAGCTATCTGCTAACGAAATTGATTGCATTAAGTCCCTAAATTGTTTAGCTTGTCGGGCTACTGAAGGTGTTGGTCGAGGGTGAGCTGGACTATCTCTGTCGAGGTTGGGCTGCAGGACAAGGTTGGAATCACCACATCGGAGCAAGGTGCCCGTTGTGTGAGTGCTAAGCATGTCTACCAGATGGCGAAAAAAAGGTAATTGCTCCGTGTTAGGTGCATAGTAAGATACAATCGTAACCTTGGTGTCCTGCACAGTTCCCACCAAGACAAGATACCTTCCTTCTTGCATATAAAATTAACTGATCTTCTGAAAGCAATAAGAACACCTCTTTGTTTTGTCTTAGCATTGGCCATATAGAATTGTGGAAACGTGCTATGAAGGTATTTAGGAGTGTAGTTTGTTGGGAAGTGTGTTTCCTGTAAACACACAACGTCAGCGTGCATAGTTCAGAAGGAGGCAAACGCTTTAGTGCGCTTAACAGGGGAGTTGAATCCCTTAACATTCAGGGATAGCACGTTAACAGACATTGTTTTGTATTAGAAAGCATGATATGCACCATTCCTTATATTGGATAGTTCGTATGGAGGGAGGAGAACAGAGCGGCGAAGGGCTAGCAAGATGGGATAGCAAAGAAGGGAAAGAAAGAGAGTATGAAAAGGAGAAGGAGATCCAAGAAACGGAGCTCCTCGAGTAAAAAGGTGGATACTGAAAAGCATCCAATTGCTCCCGTGGGGTGTCAGCCATTAGACACTCGTCGGGTGCGTGTGGGGTTGCATAAGGGGTCGGGAGAAGCTAACTATGAGATCAATTTATAAGTCTATCACCACACCGGCTGTTGTGAAAGCCTTCCAAGGATATAGAAGTGCAGACACTTTTGTAAGCTATAGACCACGTTTCACACTACTAGGATCTGGGTAGATTTTTTTTGTTCCATCCTGTGCAGGAAGGTATATACTGCGGGCTTAATGGATCAGAAACGTGGCCCCAGCCCCCCCAGGGCAACACCCGGTCGGAGAATGCCGCAGTGGCGGACCCGGAGCATAAAACTTGCTCTGTGACGGCATGCATAACATTGTCACAGTCGGGCGTGCCCCCGAGGGGCGGGGGACCCAAGTCCAAACCAGAAGCAGGAGTGATTATACGTTGTGCTTTCATGCAATCTTGCTTTCTTAAAGTGATTGATTTCGCAATCACCTCTGAGTAGTCCGGTATGTTCCTGAAGTGACCCCAGCCCCCCCAGGGCGACGCACGGATGGAGAATGCCGCAGTGGCGGACCCGGGTCATAATACGCCCCGGGACGGCATGCTTAACATTGTCGCGGTCGTGCGCGCCTCCGGGGAGCAGGGGGCACCCACCACACCGAAGGCAGGGGCAGACAAGTATTGTAACCCTCTCAATGGTACAGGACATTTATAAAGTAACTGCATGGTAACTGTAGAGATCCAGGAGGGCTTTAGCTGCTTTTGTTATCATGAAGGTAGAATCGTTAGGGCGAATTTAAGAGGACCACTGTGCACATAACGTGGCCCCAGCCCCCCCAGGGCGCCGCACGGTCGGAGAATGCAGCAGTGGCGGACCCGGACAATAACCTCAATCCGGGACGGCTTGCGTAACATTGTCTCAGTCGTGCTCGCCCCTGGAGGGCATCGGCCCGGCCCACCAATCACAGGCTAACCGGGGCTATATATTTGAATAGCAGTAGTGCCACGTAAGTATAGCAAATCACATGCCTTTGCGATTGATGCCAGCTCTCGAACACTTTGCTTGATAAAAATAAACTTAAGCATACTGATCAGCTGCAAACATAGTTAATCCGCCGTTTATGGAGCGGAAGACTTAGCAGTGCACACAGCTAATCCATATTGTTCACAGAAAATAACTGTATTGCAATATGCTGGGATATGTTAAGAGATCAACCCATCAAGCGAAAGTCGTGGTTCGTCCCCCTGGCCCCACTATGCCACACAATTTTGTCAATCACAAGAATCTTTGATTGAATGGTGGCCATCTCAGTAGTAGTGCTTTATGGATTTCTCTGAGGTGAATATACTCCCAATTCATATAAAAGCCTGAGAAAGCGCTTGATACAGCTTTTCAATATTATTCATTATCCTTCTGCAATCTATGATTCTTGTGACTGGAAAAATAGCATGGGGTGGATTGATGGGAGTGCTGTGCTCCACATAATTAAAGAGGTTACTATTTTGCACCGAGATTGGATATCTTGTGGTTTCAACTAAACAATTTCACCATTTATATGAATTAAACCAATCACAAATGCAACAAAATGCCAATATGATTGGGGTTCCATGCCAAGATACTATTCCAGTCAACTCACCCTATTCCTAACAGACGGTACCATTACTGGCCTTTTTTGGCCTTTTTCCTTATCCTGGTTGTATGTTAAGTGAACAAAGATTGAATTTACTAAGCATCACCTTTGTACATTAATCCCATCATACGTATCTGGTAGGAGACACACTTGTAGCATGACTGGAGAGAAGCTGCATTGTAAACTATTTTTAGTTTGCTGGAGGTTTGGCGGGTTTGCTTCTCCTGTGGCTTCACTCGTTAATGTTTCAGTGACCCGTAACCAGCATGGAGGGAACTTATTTCTTCACTGGCTGGATGTCTAGTCAGTTGCTCATAAATTATTGAAGCTACAGATGAGCATGATATAGCCTTGGGAGAAGCAACTTCTAAAAAATGCTAAGAATAGCCACTTTTATGTATCAGCCAGCACTAGAACATTTATGGAGATATTATCTGTGTTCTTTGTTGAGGGTTATGTCATAGTCTCTTGATTGTGTAAGTTTTCCTAGGAGGATGCTGCAGCATGAACACAGAAATGAACATGGTTGCCCTTCATTTGATCTTTGTTGTTCTTATCTGTTACAACTCACTTGTTTTTGTTTTGTTTTTTTCTTTTTAAAAAATCCATTGTTTATATTCCTTCTATTTTTTTTAATATAATATGTCATACTTTGTATTAAGCAGTATTTTCGTTTGGTACTTTGCTGTGAGAGTACAGCAAAATTCTTAGTTGGAAATTATTTTTTTAGGCACATGATGGCGCCCCAAGCACACTTTGCAGTAAGTTGCTCACAAAAACCAACAAGCAGTTCTACAGTATTTCTTGTTGTTGAAATTTGCAGTGTGATTACTGGACAAGGACAGATGACGGCAGAGACTAAGCAGTGCATATAATTAAAGTGCAGTCATTTCTTTACCTATTATGTGAATGTAATATGGCATCCACAGTAATTGTTTCTGTGATAATTCAGTTACACATTCTTTATCAGCACAAATGTTTGACAGTAGCGTTCAGTGGAGTGTTTTACATGCATCTACATGTTCAAGCAACCTTGCTGTGTTTTGAACATGGAAATTCATGATTGTGTTTTTGTTTTGTTTGTTTTTTGTATTTTTTTTTTTTTTTTTTTTTTTTTTTTTTTTTAGTTATTTTGCATTTTAACAGAAAATTCTGCATTTACATTTTCACCTGAAAGCTTTCCCAGACTCCCTTTACCAATTTGCCCTCCCACTCTCCAGCTGTTCTGAGTGATGTTTGGTATACCCCACATTCTATGTACCGGTATACTGTACTGCATAAGACCAGATCACCTGAACTGTTAATGAGAATACTGTTAATCCAAGTGTGTTTTCTTTGGAGAGAACAGTGTGGGGAAGGTGCAGCTCCAATCGAATCATTGGTCACAATATGGTGCCCATTTTTATTATTATTTTTAATGAATAGAGGGCAGTATCACCAGATTCCTTTAGGTAAGATGATTATTTTCTTTTTCCACAAACAAACAGACCAATTAATGCATTCATCACTGTCCGGTATGCTCAGTACAACATTTCTTTCTTTCTGATCTCTGCATTGCGTCAGAGTATTGCCGGCTATAAATAGGAATTGCATGTAAACTAGCAGTTATTAAAATTCTTTTTGTTTAATAAATGAGATTTGAAATATTTACCTAAAATTCTGCTCTGAATCCACCAAGTTACAAATCATGGGTTATTATTCTGCTGTGTTTGGTGAATAAACTGTCATGTAAATGTTATGAATGTTTATATATATATATATATATATATATATATATATATATATATATATATATATATATATATATATATATATATATATATATATAGTTAGCAAGTATTATTTTATTATTATTATTATTTCATACACTTTATTGAGGAATCATCATACGGTAAAATACAGCCTCCGTAGAAGCGCGAAACGGTGTAAGACTCTTCACCCTCCGCACCCACCGCACCATCCACAGTCACCCATGGTATGTGTCTTCTATTTTTGTATGGACAATGTTGTATTTTACCGTATAATGATTCCTCAATAAAGTGTATGACAGCAGTGCCGGCACTCTCCACCTTCCCTTCTCTTCGCATATAGATATGACTTCGGCCTGAGCACGCTGAAGACGCACAGTACACACACCACAGTCTGGGACTATGCAACCCCCCCCCCCCCCCCCCCCCCCCCCTGGATGGAAGAGGGCTACTGCAGTGCCAGCATCTGTATTCTTTTTCACTCACATCTTATTATTATTTCAGCAGCACGGCCAGTGACTCCATCAGACTCCTCTCCAAAAAAGAATCGCAGGCAGCCCTCAGCTGAAGGTCATGAGCTAAAATCCAGATCATCCAGTAAAGACTCTCACAAGCGGAGCAAGTCTAGTGACTCTGGGGAGGAGGTGGATAAAGAGTTTGTTTTTATATAAACATCTGTTACCAGCACTGCCATTAAGCCCTCTATATATTGTTGTTGTTTTCTTTAGTGTTGATTTAGTGTTTGTTTTATGACACCATGCACCTTTTAGACATGTACGTATGTCCTGAAATTTCAAGTGCAGCTCTAGTAGACACCCCACACTCCACTGAGCAGTGGTACTCTTGGCATCCACAGGCTTATTTACTAATGCAGTGAAAAAGCAATAATGGACACCATTAGACAGAAATCCTTTAATATGTCTTGCCATTCTCCCCACATACACGGCAGTATGTATTTGCCAAAAACAACATACTGTACCTCTATTTTTTTTTTTCACCTCAAAATATTAATCCTGCGGCAAATTTTGTAAACCATTGTGTTTTGTTAATGAGTGTATAATAGCAAATGGTAGTGTACTCCCTAGTTCTCCTTCAGGTTTCTGTGGCATGGTACAGTTCCCTCCCTCAACCAGCTGCGTCAGCCCACTTGTGTGGGTGTTGCTGGGCAGACCTAGGCAGTTGAGAGCTAGCTCAGCTGTTTTTACATGGGAGTTCTGTGCACACAATTGGACACGAGTAGATCATGTCACGATGCCTTCAGTTTACCTTCCCACTCAGAAGTTTTGAAGTAGTAGTTAGTCATAGACCATAATATTGAACTCATCTACAGCAATTTTCAGAAGATAATTGCTGGGCCTAATGAGCACAATTTCAGTTCATAGCAGGTTATTTCAACCTGGTCATACTGAAAGCCCCTTCTTATGACTGGAAATATACTTTAATTCTTCTAACTGCAGGAAAAGAAAACCTGAATAAGGGATAAACATTATTGCAATTCCCGTGCTATTAATGCCTTTTTGAACTGCTATATTGAATAAGCCACTAAAGGGACTAGTGTATTTTGCTTATTTTATTTACTTCTTCTGTTTAGTGCTACACTTGTTTTAAAAAATGTTTTAGTAAGAACATTTTACAAATGTAATATGTTCATTTTGGAGTTCTGCCTTCTAGTTTGACTGGTCAGTTTTGTCAGCAGAAAAGTGCATTGCTTTACTGCTGTAGTAAAAACTAGTGTAACATCTCAGAAGCATAGTATTGTAATAATGGACATACCTAATCATTACTACACAGCAGTAAAGCAAGAATATGTTTGAGGTGCAATACATGACAGTCGTGCTCCAAACAATAGTTTGTTATAGTTAATATTTACATGATTTAAAGAGAACCTGGGACAGATTACAACAAGAAATATAGATACTTACTCAAAAAGGAAGCCTTTGAACCCTGGTGAGGCTTCCCACATCCTCCAAAAGACCACCCCCATTGCTTGGGACCCTCTACAGCCTCCCTGGCGGTATGGACAAGCCTGACTTGTTCTGAGAAAAATAACTGAAAATGGTATGGACGAGTCAGGATCGTCCAGCTGTTCGAAGGCAGGGTTAAATTTTTTCACGTGTTTTTCGCTTTAAATTTCAGGTTTGTATTTACATTTTTGCATACACTGGAAAACCTGCAAGCACAATTTGCACACCTGCAAGCAAAATAGGCCACTGCTTGTCACATTTTGTTTAGTTACAGGCAAAAAAAAAAATCATGAAAATGAATTGAACGTTTTGCGCAGAAAGTGCCAGGGAGGTTATGATCGCTACTGCGCTCCCATTCATGCACACGTAGGGCCACACCTGTGCACTAGCTCAGAGCCTTACTGCACAGGCACGGCTTTACTCACACATGCACAGTACAACAGCGCTTGTACATGGCGGGGAGCACAGTCATGAGAACATATCCGACATGCTCTTGTCTGATATGTTCCAGAGGTCAGCGTGTGGCAATGGTGGTCGCTAGGAGGACGTGAGAAGCCTCTGCAGGATCCAGAGTCTTCTCTGATAACTAATTTTTTTTTATATGAATCCGCTTCGGGTACACTTTAAGGAAAAAATTCTGGATACTTAGTAAGAGCACTACTGCAAAGCTCATTGATAACAGATTTGCTAATGACAGATCATTTTATAAAATGAAGCCTTTAACTATCTGAATTTTGATATAAAAACAAAAAACTGTTACACAATCTTTCCCCTTATTCAGTGTTCTCTCTGTGTAGGCAGGCCTCAGTTTCCTGTGACTTTACAGCGCCAGTCCAACTCTTTCTTCTTGCTGTGCATTTGCAGTTGTGTAATAGACAGGACTGGCTTCCCATACCAGACAAACATTGCCTATATTGCCAAGGCATCAGCAGATGAGGACACTGCCAGACTAGCCCCCTCCCCCAGGCACAGAAAGGGGCAGTGCAACCTACCATTCCTGTATAAGACTCCAACAGGTTTTCTATTTAACTGGAGGGGGGGGGGGGGGGTGTAGTATGGGAGTATATACAATATAAATCTATTTTTAGTATTAAACCCGATAAATAAGTAAAAACATGGTGAACATTCGCTATACATTCCCTTTATATGTCTTGTAAGTGTTTTATTTCCTGTATTTGTACAACCTGTACCTGTCAGATCTCCTGACTTTCTATGGAAGCAACTGCACATTGTAATTTAACAAAGCACACTAATGACAAATTATTTGTATAAATGGTAAATACATATATATAAACAAATATCTCTTTACATACATACAAATATATATATGATGATGACTGAAAAATGTTTGTACATCCTCTGGTAGGAATCTTTTCGCCTTCCTATGCTTGTATATAAATAGCCATTCATGCACTTACCAATAAGCACAAGCATGGAACCACAGAGAGTCCGTAAACTGGAAAACTCTCTAATGTACAAAGAGATTTACATAGACTAAAGAAGGATCTGATTTGGAAGATGCCGTCCTGAGTTTTAACATTTTATGTTTTGGTTCCACTCTGCCATTTTTGACGAGAAAATGTCTAACTACTGTAAATACAAGGGGGGAAAGCTTTTTTTGACAGTACATTAATAGATATTCACTTATATTACAGGTTAAAGGGGTTTATTCATATGTATATTTGTATCAATAAAACAGTTTTACAACTTTAACCTGCTTTTGCATTCCTTGTTTGTTTGCCATTTTATTATTTACTGTATATCCATACACTATGTACTACCAGAACATACCCTATACACTACCAGAACATACACTATATACTACCAGGACACTTGCTTAGCACTATATGGAAAATGTGTCCTTGCTCACGTCCGGCTCAGAAGCTTTTATTATGATTAGGAACTTAAAGGACACCTGAACAGAGAGGGATATGGAGGCTGCCATAAAGTGGTGGGCTCACGAGTCCCTAAGGGGGCCTTTCTCAACCTTTTTACCCTGGAGGAACTATGCAAATAACTTTTGGATCTCAAGGAACCCCTGCAAACCATTTTTTAATCTCGAGGAACCCCTGCATTTATTTTTCCGGAGGCATGGTCTTTAAAATAAGAAGAGGCTTTTAATTTCACTAACTCCTATTACACTGCCACTCCTTATACTGTGCGCATTATTATTCTGACCCCCAATTTAGTGCTTATTTTTACAGTACCCCCTATTATAGTGTGCTTTATCATACTTCCTCCAAGATGGAGGAAAATGCCAAGGAACCCATGCAAAGTCCTGACGGAACCCTGGTTGAGAAAGCCTGCCCTAAGGGCTCGATTTGTGATTTTCAATGAGGCTTAATTACCTCAGCTGTGTGGCTGGGAGAGAGGGAGTTAGTTACCCATAAGTCCGTTGGACTTCCTGCATTCCAAACGTCTTGCACGCGTCCTATTGGAAGGAGTAAGTGCACTGTAGTAAGTCTTGCAACTCATCCAATAGGACGCGTGCAAGACGTTTAGAACGCAGGCAGTCCCAACAGACTTATGGGTAACTAACCCCTCTCTCCCAGCCGCACAGCTGAGGCAATTGAGCCTCATTTAAATCATGAATTAGGGACTCGTGAGCCCATGCCTGCTGCCATATATATTTCCTTTTAAACCATTCCATTTGCTGGCAGTCCTTCTGATCTCTTTGGCTGCAGTAGTGTCTGAATCACACATCTGATCTGCATGCTTGTTCTGGGTCTATGGCTAAAAGTATTAAAGGTAGATGCTCAGCAGGACAACCAGAAATCCTCACTGTTTAATAGGCAATACTGTAAATATGTCCTCTTCCATATCTTTCTTTTGGTGTCCTTTAAGTTCCTAATCATACTCGAAATTTCACTAGGGCTAGGGGCCGTGAGCAGGCAAACATTTTTCTTATAGTGCTAAGTAAGTGTTATGGTAGTACATAGCGTATGGACAGATTTGCTTTGACAATCCTCATCTTACTGGTGCTACAGCAGAAGCCATAAACCATGGCAAGGTGGCATTACTTAGGAAATCTATAATGTTTTCATGTTTATGGGAATGTTGTAGTATACATTAGCAGTGTACGTTGTGTAAGGACTTCGAGAAGGAAAAACAGAAATTGCAAAAAGTCACGGAGTGCTCAACCATCGTTCGCCAGACAGCTTCTGGACGATTTACTGTCAGATCGATTATATCCAATATGTCCGATTTGCTTTCCGATTGATTTCCGAGCATTTTCCAATTGATTTCCGTTCACTTTAATAGGAAGTCGATCGGAAATCGATCGGAAAGCAAATCGGGCATGTTGGAAATAATCGATCTGACAGTAAATCGGCCAGAAAATCTCAGTGTGTACCTAGCGTACCTAGCATAAATGGAGTAAGGACACCTCTAGAACATCAGTCTCAGGTCTACAATTGTGACCACTATGTCTGAAAAATAAAGCATACGTAAGTCGAGTAAACACACCTCTAGAACATCATCCATGGACACTCAGTCATTCTAATAGATATAAAATACAGCCTTCAGGGCATTTGTTTTTTGATGGCAGAAGATACATCTGTTGTATCCTAGCCCATCACAAAATATGGGTATTATGTTCATCTAGTTTTTGACAAACCGGGAATCTGAGAAAATGTTGGTTTTTGGCAGAGGCTGCTTATTCATCTAATTGCCATAATGATATGATCAGGATCTGGAGGGTTTTTGTTTGTTTGACCATAAAACCAAGAAAATGGCTAAATAAAAGATAACAACTAGATTTTATGATATGCCAGGTGCGTGTGACCTCTGATAATATATATTTTATCTATCATATTCTTCTACCTTCAGTAACTTTTTACTGTTCTTTATTTTTCTTCTGCATCATACACTGATCAGCCAAAACACTGTGCACTATTGTGTAGGTTTCCTTTATGCCACTAATACATCTGTGGCCCACTCAACTATGGATTCCTCAAGACCTTTGATGGTGTCCTGTGTTCTGGTACTAGGGCATATTTAAAAAAGCAGATTAAAGCACACCTGAACTGAGAGGGATATGGAGGTTGACTTAAAAAATGGAGATTACCTGGCTGTCCTGCTGACCTTCTGCCTCTTATACCTTTATCCATAGACCCTGAACAAGCATGCAGAGCATTTGCTCTGACTTTAATCTGACTAGATTGTCTCGTGTGTGATTCAGACGCTGCTGCAGCCAAAGAGATCATCAGGACAGGAAGGCAATTTGCTAATTTATTGAAAAGGAAATAAATAGGGTGGCCTTCACATCCCTCTCAGTTCAGGTGTCATTTAAGTCCTGTGTATAATGAAGTGGAGCTTTAATGGATCATTGTGGATTGTTGTTGTTTTTTTTAATCCAAGCACAATCCACAGATACTCAATTGGATTGAAATCTGGGGTCTTTGGAGGCCAAAGAAAATGTGACTCAGGAGATCAGACCCCTCCCATTGTTCCATGGTCAGATCTGATCCTCACATGCTCTTTGTAGTCTTTTTCAGAGTTGGACAGGTGTCTGCATGGGCAGTATGACCGGTCTGCAGCTATGCAGTCTCATGTGCAGCAAGGTAGGACACACTTTGTGTTTTACGCCTTGCTTTGATGGATAACCTTACTTTTTTTTTTTTTACAATTTCTACTTTGCTGGACCAGATGAGCTAGATTTTGCCTTCCAGGTGCATGGAGCTTTAGATATCCACAACCCAGTCACTAGTACATTATTCTTCCATGGGACACTTTTGGTAAGAACTAACCTCTGCTTGCTGGAAGACCACCACAAGCCCTCTCTAGTCATCCCATCATCACTATTTGGCTCTGGTCAAGGTTGCTCAGATACTTACACTTGACCAACTTTGCTGCTTCTAGCACATCTCTAAGAACTGTCTGTTCACTGTCTGCCTAATATATCCTACCCTTTAACAGTTGCCTTGGTAATGAGATAATCCAAGAGAGGGGTGGGCCAACTGTGATTGATTTTACTGCCACACCTACCTAATGACTGACAACCTATTAGATCACAGTCACTAGGGAGGCAAGACTGGCAGGGATTGAAGTTTTCTTTGATCACATGCCTTACAACCTATCAATTCTGGTACATGTAACCTCATGAGGAATGAGAGGAAGCAGCGAAAATGTTAGTTTTATGGTGGCCATACATGGTACAATAAAAACTTTCCATTATCCCATTTATTCGATCTAAATGATCGAATCAAATGAAAGTTGAAAATATTTTTTTTCGATCAAGAAATTCGAACGATTATCCCGTTTTTTCCAGAAAAATCAGATCGGACATGCTGGAAAAATCTTTATAGTCGATCTAACGGAATAATCGAAGTAAATTATCGAAAAATCGAAAAAAAAAATGAAAAATTGTACCATGTATGGCCACCCTTAGATTGCAAAAACGAAATATTATACTATAGCTTTAAATGCCCTTTTTAAGTTCCATTTCTATGAAATGCAATTATAAGAAAATGATCCTGAGCGTTTAAGCGCATCCTGTTCCACGTATAGCATTTTTAGGTCACAGGAGGACATTACTTTTTGCCTGACATTGACTTTATCTTCCTTTTATGAAAAGTTTTGCAATGGGGAAAGCTGAAACCATAAAAAGTGAAAAAATAGATCCTTTGTAATTGTTTGATTGACACTTGGTCTTTGTGAAGCAGCAGAATCACACTGTGCACCATCCGTTTCCTTTCCTGAGCTATATAATTAGGAAGGCACAAGAAGGTTCCAGCAACGGGAAGTAAACAAGTCCTAGTGAGTTATGGCATATTATACCAGGCCTCTACTCAGAAAGCACATGTCAGGGTTTATAAAGCACTAGGTAGCTTTATAAATGGGAAAAGGTATTGGCAAGTGTTTCCTTTTAGTCAGTGCTGGGATAAATGGCGTGATCAGTCATTTGCTTCTGAATGTAGGTTTATTATGACATTGCCTGCGTAAAACCTCACACTGAGGCAGGTCTGGATTTTATGTATCTGCATTTTACACCTTTGCTTACACACTTGTTTATCACATAACTAGAAAAGAGGAGAAGCAGATTAGCTCACTTGGCTGTACATCAGGGACCACCAGCCCAATCCATAGACCAAAGAAATCCATCCACAGTCAGCATTGTTGGTCTGTGAATAGATTGCTTGGTCCTCCACATAACTAGAAACTAACTAGCAAAAGAAACTACTGTTTTCTGAAAGTGCAGAACAGTTGCATGAAAAAATAGTGTTTTGTTTGCAGATCATGAAATATGTAAAATCAGGGGTTAAATTTGGTTGGAGAAAAGTTTTTTTTAAAGCATACCGGTTTTTAGAAAAATTTAAAAAGATACATTTTTTGCTTTTTTTGTTTCAAACATTTTTATTTTATGTATGACAAAGTAAGGCACTGTCAAAGTTGTTATACACATGGGCCCATATGCAATTCACGTTTTATCCTGAGTTTTCTCCTAGGAGATAATTTTTCATTTTCTATTTAGAATAACTTTTCAGTACTTTGCAGTTGAAAAAGTACCAACAAGTAGGTGAAAAGGTACTGTCAACACTATATTTTAAGTATTTTTGTGCTTGCCAGTGAAATAATTATTTTACGACTGCGTCACACCGATGGGCGTGGCTGCAGCGGCAGCCCAAGTCCTGGGGCTGTAGTTTTCAGGAGATCACGCGCATCTCCTGCTGCCTGTCAACTTCTATTTATGCAATAAAAATTTAAGAGCTATTTTTAATACATATACTGTGTGGTGCCGATCCTTTGTGGACTGCAGACTGTTTTGACCCTATGGTACTAGGGTGAGGATCTGGGCACACACTTTTCAACTGCTGAGCATTAAGTGGGTGCTCCTGGATACATGTTTCTATATTATTATTATTTATTGTATTTACAAAGCGTCAACATATTACACAGCGCTGCACAATAGATAAATGGGTTAACATGCAAGGTAGGACATACAGGAAACTCGCAACAAAACTATATCATGCAAATGATTTGATAACAGTACAGTGTTATATTTCAAAATAGAGACTGTTCTAGTCCACAAGAGGAATGTTTGACCGTAAGATTGCATAATCAAGCTGGAAACACTAGGGAGGAGGGCCTTGTCAGAGGCTTACACTCTAAAAGGTGGGGGTGGAGACAATAGGTGCATCTGTTGAGAGGGTGTCTAACAGAACGTATTATGGTGCTGGTGTAGGGGGGTATGCGAGCATGTAAAGGTGAGTCTTGAGAGCTTGTTTGAAGGTATTAAAGACTGATGGCTGGTAGGAGCGAGTTCCAGTGAGTGGGGGCAGCCCTAGTGAAGTCCTGCAATCGTGCATTGTACTGAGATATGCGTGGTGTGACTAGGCACAGGTCATTGGAGGATCTTAGAGGGGTGGCTGGTATGTGTCTGTGGACCAGATCAGAGATGTAGTTCGGGCAGGTCTTGTGCACTGATTTGTAGGCCAAGCACAGGATTTTGAAATTGATCCTAAAGCTGATGGGGAGCCAGTGTAGGGTTTTACAGAGCGGAGTCGTAGAGGCACTGCGATGAGAAGATTGTATCAGTCTGGTTGCCGCATTCATTACCGATTGAAGTGCAGCAGTACGGTTAGAGGGGACGCCAGACAAGAGAATTGCAGTAGTCTAGGCGGGAGATGACAAGGGCGTGAATAAGGAGTTTAGTGGTGTCAGGGGGCAGGTGTCAGGGGGCAGGTAGGATCTTGGAGATGTTGCGGAGGTGGAAGTTGCAGGATCGGGCAATATTTGGATGTGGTGTGTAAAGGAAAGTACAGAGTCCAGGGTAACACCTACACAGCGTGCTTGGGAGTTAGGGCGGATGGTAGTATTTTCGATAGTGATTTGCAGCTGTGCGGAGCGGGAATATCAGAAGCTCAGTCTTGTCCAAATTAAGCTTTAGGAGCCTGGCGGCCATCCAGGAGGAAATGGATGTGAGGCAGGCGGAGACTTTGTCCATGGTAGAGGAGGAGAGATCTGGGGTGTGGTTGTATATCTGGGTGTCATCAGCATACAGGTGGTAATTGAAGCCTATTAAGGAGATGATTTTGCCAATTGAGGCAGTATAGAGTGAGAACAGTAGCGTTCCTAGGATGGAACCTTGAGGAACACCAACTGAGAGGGGTGCAGCAGTGGATGAGGAGCCATTGAAGAATGTTTTGAAGGAGCGGTTGGAGAGGTAGGAGGAGATCCAGGCTAAGGCTAGGTCCTGAATGCCCATTGACTGCAAGGAGTGGAGGAGGAAGAGTGGTTGACAGCGTCAAATGCCGAGGAGAGGTCCAGGAGGAGCAGGGTGGAGTATTTACCTTCGGTTTTGGCAAGGTCATTGACCACTTTGGTGAGGGCTTTTCTGTAGAATGGGCTGTACGAAAACCAGATTGCAGGGGATTGAGAAGGCAGTTGGAATTGAAGAAGTTGGCCAGGCGTTGGTGGGTCAGGCGGTCAAGAATTTTTCGAGGCAAAAGGGAGGAGGGAGATTGGGCGGAAGTTGGATGGCAGTGCAGGGTCAAGTGAAGGTTTCTTTAGCAAGGGAAGCACAGTGGCCTGTTTGAATACGGAGGCGAAGATGCCGGTGGAGAAGGAGAGGTTGAACAGGTAGGTGAGGACAGGGGCCAGATCAGAAAAATGTGGGCGGGAGGGAATCAGATGGGACCGGATCTAGGGGGCGGGAAGTGGCAGGTGAAGTTGCCAGCACCGGGTTGACTTCCTCCACCCCAACAGGAGTGAAGGAGGTAAGGGGGGGGGAGGAAGAGGCAGGAGTAGGATGGGATGAGCAGGAGGGGGCGATGGAGTGGAGGAGAGAAATATTAGTCTAGGGAAGGGTGCCATTTTTCAGGAGGTTTATTCTACCCAAAAGGGATAACATTAGTCTACTTTGAGGATTTGGTATCTCAGGGGGTTGTTCAAGAGTACTGCCACCCCCTTTGTTTATTTGTTTTTTGTATAGGTGGAGGTGTATTGTTGTTTGATACATGAGTCTCGAAAGTACTGCCATATCCCCCACTCTGCAGTGCGCCTCTTGCAGAAAAAAAAATGGGTCAGGACGCAGGGATCATAAATGAAGTACCTTACGTCTTCTTATCGGGTGATTTAACCCACCTATATTCCACGATGCACATCTAAAGTGGGAGTGGTGGCTAACAACCTGTTTTGCTTCAGAAGTCATCAGACAGCAACAGGAAACTGTGTTTGCCTGCAAAAAGTTCTTTGTATAAAAAGCCATAGGGTGTCCCAGCTGCATCCCCCAAATCTACGTTTAGTGTCTTGATAATATCCCCTTCCCCTCTCTTCCCTTCTTCCAAGGGGCCCCTCCTCTCAGCCTTTAGTATACAATACCTTATGAATCTTTCCTTCCATGTTTTACATTTTATTTCAACTTCTTGTAACCACAATATCCCATTGGGGGAAATAAAAAACAGTTTACAGTGCAGTGCTTCATGTGTGCTCTATCCCGCTTCTGCTAATGCCCAGGTCAGCAGCAACAAATACACCTTCCTCCAGTAGTTGAAGCCCATGCCTCTGCTGTGATGCAGGCTGCATTTTAGAAGAGGATGCAACTGCACTTCCGCTACTCAAAAAAACCAATGAGAATCTTTCCTGGGGAGGGCCAATTCCTATTGGTTTTTGCAACCAATGGGAGCCTGAGCTGCTTCTGCTGGGGACTTGGGATCAGAATACTGACATTTGTTCCGTGCAGGGACGAAAATAGATGGCAGCAGGTGACCATCTTGTGAAACACGTGACCATTCATTTTTACAATATAAAAAGTGATTTAAAACTGTTATTATTATTTAGTATTTATCTAGCGCCGACATCTTCCGCAGTGCTGTACAGACTATATTGTCTTGTCACTTAGCTGTCCCTCAGAGGGGTTCACATCACAATCTAATCACTACCATAGTCATATGTCTATGTATTTATAATGTAGTGTATTTATCTTATTCTAGGGCCAATTTAGGGGGGAAGCCAATTAACTTATCTAGGTGTGGGAGGAAACCAGAGTGCCTAGAGGAAACCCTTGCAGACACAGGGAGAACATACAAACATTTCAAATTCCTTTCAGGTGAAGCAACATTTGTTACAATAATACGTATTATACACATTGAGCACAATTAATATTTCATAGCATGTACAATAATAATCCATTGAAAATAATTCTAATATAACTGTATTTTGTAACTTACAATTTAGAGCATGATGGCATTGCACATATTGTTTTGACTGCACTTTATACCAGTCAGTCACATTTACTTGTGTTTTCTGGCTTCACAAATATCAATAATCTCAAGTGGCCGAGATACGTTCAGTTTGGAGAACACGATGCTTCCTTCATGAAGTGCTGAAGAACATGCTGTTCCTTGCACCAGAAATTATGTATTTTTTTAATAAACAATTTAATTAGTGTCTGTTTTTAATAGCAGTCTATAAACACACACATGTTGGCCACTGTAGCTTGTTTGCCTTAACTAAATCCGCTTTGATTTTCAGCAGCGTAAATGTTGGCATGGCGCTGAGCAGGTGTTGTTTGTTTGTGAAAATTGGTTGGCTGAGATGTGTCCACATTGATTTTTACTGCATCCAGGAATTAATTCTATTATGTCAGCAGGTAAGGAGTTATCTCCTGCCGAGTGCATAGAAAGTAAACGTGTGAAGCTTTAAATATCCCTATAAAATATATGTGATCCAAAATTACTAGAGAGAAACAAGCTTTGTAAACAACCATTCCCCCACAGCCCAGTATATTATGAGGTTTTACCTAATGGCTTATGGGGTTCAAATGTTTTAGTTTTGGAGGGAGTAGAGTGCTTCAAGCAAAATGTATACTGTACACTACAGGGAGTGCAGAATGATTAGGCAAGTTGTATTTTTGAGGAATAATTTTATTATTGAACAACAACCATGTTCTCAATGAACCCAAAAAACTCATTAATATCAAAGCTGAATATTTTTGAAAGTAGTTTTTAGTTTGTTTTTAGTTTAGCTATTTTAGGGGGATATCTGTGTGTGCAGGTAACTATTACTGTGCATAATTATTAGGAAACTTAACAAAAAACAAATATATACCCATTTCAATTATTTATTTTTACCAGTGAAACCAATATAACATCTCAACATTCACAAATATACATTTCTGACATTCAAAAACAAAAACAAATCAGTGACTAATATAGCCACCTTTCTTTGCAAGGACACTCAAAAGTCTGCCATCCATGGATTCTGTCAGTGTTTTGATCTGTTCACCATCAACATTGCATGCAGCAGCAACCACAGCCTCCCAGACACTGTTCAGAGAGGTGTACTGTTTTCCCTCCTTGTAAATCTCACATTTTATGATGGACCACAGGTTCTCAATGGGGTTCAGATCTGGTGAAGGAGGCCATGTCATTAGTTTTTCTTCTTTTATACCCTTTCTTGCCAGCCACGCTGTGGAGTACTTGGACGCGTGTGATGGAGCATTGTCCTGCATGAAAATCATGTTTTTCTTGAAGGATGCAGACTTCTTCCTGTACCACTGCTTGAAGAAGGTGTCTTCCAGAAACTGGCAGTAAGACTGGGAGTTAAGCTTGACTCCATCCTCAACCCGAAAAGGCCCCACAAGCTCATCTTTGATGATACCAGTCCAAACCAGTACTCCACCTCCACCTTGCTGGCGTCTGAGTCGGACTGGAGCTCCCTGCCCTTTACCAATCCAGCCACGGGCCCATCAAGACTCACTCTCATTTCATCAGTCCATAAAACCTTCGAAAAATCAGTCTTGAGATATTTCTTGGCCCAGACTTGACGTTTCAGCTTGTGTGTCTTGTTCAGTGGTGATCGTCTTTCAGCCTTTCTTACCTTGACCATGTCTCTGAGTAGTGCACACCTTGAGCTTTTGGGCACTCCAGTGATGTTGCAGCAGTGGCGTACCTAGGGTATTTGGCACCCGGTGCTGATTATCCACAGACACCCCCCCCAATCAGGAAGACAACGTGCGGCTGCGCTGAAAAATGGGTGTGGTCATGGACCAAAATGTGGGTGTGGTCAAAGGTAGAGACAAATTTACATGAACTTAGCAATGGTGGGACATTAGATTAGGACAGTGGTGGTGAACCTTTTGGAGGCCGAGTGCCCAAACTGCAACCCAAAAGTCACTTATCTATCGCAAAGCACCAACAGCAATTTAAACTAAATACAAACTTTTTAACTCATACGTGAACATTATGAAAAATAAACTGTAAAGATAAACAACTCATCCATCCTACTCCTGAAAAATGTATTGTTTTAGAAACCCCCTCCCCCCAGTTTTAATTTTCTGTTTTAAAAAGCTAAAAAAGTAAATTTAAGGCTATTGTCTCATATGATTATGATTCAGCTTTTCACATAGTCTCACAGTTAGCAATCATGAGGCCCCCAACAAGACTAATTCAGCAATCATGAGGACCCCAACAAGTCAAATTCAGCAATCATGAGGCCCCCAACAAGTCAAATTCAGCAATCATGAGGCCCCCACCAAGACAAATTCAACAATCATGAGGCCTCCAACAAGACAAATTCAGCAATCATGAGGCCCCCAACAAGACAAATTCAGCAATCATGAGGCCCCCAACAAGACAAATTCAGCAATCATGAGGCCACCAACAAGACAAATCCAGTAACCATGAGGCCCCCAACAATACAAATTCAGCAGTCATGAGGCACATAGACAGCATTTCACATAAATGGGCAGAATGCCCCCTTAATATGGTAGACTATCACAATCAATAGGAGAAAAAAACGTTCTATTGATGCTCACGGTACCTATAAGTGAATACTAAGATACAATCATAAAAATGTATTAAGTAAATTTTATTCAATAGATCAAATCCATAAGCAAAAAGTTAAAATAACATGAGATAGCCATCTCCTCATGCAGACCCACATCGCAACCACCACTCACCACCACTCATATAGATAACTGGCCAGATGATTGTCAAAAGTGAGCTCACAGAAAGAGTGTGGGACCTCTATATATCAAGGTTGTCCATATGAGCAGGAAGCAATTGGCATCCAAAGCAGGTTAGAGAAAACAAAGCAAAGCAGCGACAAATTTGCCATCAGTGTGCATAAGGGCAGCGTGAAGCAGCCGAATTCATATTAGCAGCATCAGCCAACATGTATTACCAAAGTCTCTCACCACTCTGTCATCCTCTGTTTGACCAAGAGCTTGAGATTCCTGCGCGTGAGTGTGTGCATCTACTGAGGCTTAGTGGACCAGATGCTCCATACTGCTTGCAAACGTCCAGTGTGGCTTGCTGTGTGATTCTCCACCATAAGTGTCCTCCAGCCTTGCAGTGATGCTGTCAGGCCCGTGATAGAAGTCCCGTGTGGTGGGCCGAAGGAGGAGCAAGCAAGGGAAGCTTGAGGGTCGCAGGAGGAGACGGCATCTCATGCGGACACGGCCTTTACATGTTTCGCCGTTCTCTACGGCATCATCAGAAGGCGTGTCCATCTCCTAATCCGAGGGGTTCAAATGTGCGGCTATGGCCAATCAGGGCACGGCGGAAACCCATCCGCGAAACAGAAGTGACGCGTGCGCCTCAGCGGTGAGGAAATAAATCCCCTGCCGCCAGCGCCGCGTCCCAGCCGCTCGCGAACCGCATGTCCACCGCGCCATAACGGTCCCATACTTATTCTTTCATACATTGCAACATACAACCATTGAAAGTATATACATATCTATCTAAATCCATATATAGAAGAGGTTTTAGTGGGCAATATAAAGAAACTCCAAAAGACCCACTACTTCAGTGGGATCATCGCAGAGTGTGCATGCCCTAACAGCAAATTGCGGTCAGGGCATGCCAAAATGCCGTCAAAAAAAGGGGGCCCATCATATGCTTACAGCGGGAGAGCCATGCCCCCGGGGCAAGAAGAGGGAAGACGCATCCCAACGGGGGATTTTTTTTTTGGGGGGGGGGGGCGGTTTGGTGAGGACAACAGGCCACCAAATCAGGACTACGAAGGAAGAAAATGAACAAAGTAACAACAAGACAAATTCAGCAATCATGAGGCCACCAACAAGACAAATTCAGCAATCATGAGGCCCCCAACAAGACAAATCCAGTAACCATGAGGCCCCCAACAATACAAATTCAGCAGTCATGAGGCACATAGACAGCATTTCACATAAATGGGCAGAATGCCCCCTTAATATGGTAGACACCTCTCACCTGGCTTCTGAATTCTCCCCTACTGGCTGCTATGCCTGGCTGGCAGGGCCGGCCCTAGACTTTTTGCCACCTGAGGCAAGTTTTGAAAAAGCTGGAGGGGTTGCCTGGCTTATCCGACCAATAAAAGAAAAGTGTTTTTAAAGCAAAAAAAGTCAACCTTCAAATAATTATGTTCAGTTATGCACTCAATACTTGGTCGGGAATCCTTTTGCAGAAATGACTGCTTCAATGCGGCGTGGCATGGAGGCAATCAGCCTGTGGCACTGGTCAGGTGTTATGGAGGCCCAGGATGCTTCGATAGCGGCCTTAAGCTCATCCAGAGTGTTGGGTCTTGCGTCTCTCAACTTTCTCTTCACAATATCCCACAGATTCTCTATGGGGTTCAGGTCAGGAGAGTTGGCAGGCCAATTGAGCACAGTAATACCATGGTCAGTAAACCATTTGCTAGTGGTTTTGGCACTGTGAGCAGGTGCCAGGTCGTGCTGAAAAATAAAATCTTCATCTCCATAAAGCTTTTCAGCAGATGGAAGCAAGAAGTGCTCCAAAATCTCCTGATGGCTAGCTGCATTGACCCTGCCCTTGATAAAACACAGTGGACCAACACCAGTAGCTGACATGGCATCCCAGACCATCACTGACTGTGGGTACTTGACACTGGACTTCAGGAAATTTGGCATTTCCCTCTCCCCAGCCTTCCTCCAGACTCTGGCACCTTGATTTCTGAATGACATGTAAAAGTTGCTTTCATCCGAAAAAAGTACTTTGGACCACTGAGCAACAGTCCAGTGCTGCTTCTCTGTAGCCCAGGTCAGGCGCCTCTGCTGCTGTTTCTGGTTCAAACGTGAGTTCATGCTTCCATCTGCTGAAAAGCTTTATGGAGATGAAGATTTCATTTTTCAGCATGACCTGGCACCTGCTCACAGTGCCAAAACCACTGGTAAATGGTTTACTGACCATGGTATTACTGTGCTCAGTTGGCCTGCCAACTCTCCTGACCTGAACCCCCTAAAGAAACTGTGGGATATTGTGAAGAGAAAGTTGAGACGCAAGACCCAACACTCTGGATGAGCTTAAAGAGGAACTGTAACATAAAAATATCCCCTGGGGGGTACTCACCTCGGGTGGGGGAAGCCTCCGGATCCTAATGAGGCTTCCCACGCCGTCCTCCATCCGTCAGGGGTCTCGCTGCAGCCCTCCGTGGAGTCCGGGCAGCGGTGACGTCATTATTTACCTTCCTGGCTCCTGCGCAGGCGCTCTGACGGCTGTCGGCTCCGAACTACACGGAAATACCCGATCGCCGTCGGGTCCGCTCTACTGCGCAGGCGCAAGTTTCCTGCGCCTGCGCAGTAGAGCGGACCCGAATGAGATCGGGTATTTCCGTGTAGTTCGGAATGGAAAGCCGCCACAGCGCCCCCGCTGGAGCCAGCAAAGGTAAATATTGAAATGACAGTCGGCACAGTCGCCGGCTGTTCGGAGGGCTGCGGAGAGACCCCCGTGGGACAGAGGACGGCGTGGGAAGCCTCATTAGGATCCGGAGGCTTCCCCCACCCGAGGTGAGTACCCCCCAGGGGATGTTTTGAATGTTACAGAGTCTCTTTAAGGCCGCTATCAAAGCATCCTGGGCCTCCATAACACCTGAGCAGTGCCACAGGCTGATTGCCTCCATGCCACGCTGCATTGAAGCAGTCATTTCTGCAAAGGGATTCTTGACCAAGTATTGAGCGCATAACAGAATATAATTATTTGAAGGTTGACTGTTTTTGCTTTAAAAACACTTTTCTTTTATTGGTCGGATGAAATATGCACATTTTTTGAGATAGGAATTTTGAGTTTTCATGAGCTGTATGCCAAAATCATCAATATTAAAACAATAAAAGGCTTGGAACTACTTCAGTTGTGTGTAATGAATCTAAAATATATGAAAGTCTAATGTTTATCAGTACATTACAGAAAATAATGAACTTTATCACAATATGCTAATTTTTTGAGAAGATCCTGTAGAAGGTCCCTACATGCTTGCTGCTGGGTGATGATGTTATTAACGTTAAATACCTTACTTGTATTCGTTTTCAAAGCTGTGACTAATGGCTTCAACTTATTGTTCACTTTTTATGCAACTATAATAGATTCAAGGTTTCTGTCATGAATGGTAAAATGTGCTACTGCTTACATAAACTGGCATGATTGAAGGTATATATATATATGTAAGTATCTGTGAGTGCATTTAAAGGCAGATTAAGTCAAGGGCTGGCAAATTAACTAGGTAAACAAGATTAGAGTCTGTGCAAAGTATTTTAAACCTCCTGCCTGCTCCCATAGCATGTACCCTAGTGACTATTTGCCACCCTCCCTCTCCAATAGCGTTTCTTGGTATCAAGTGGAGGCCTGCCCCCTCTCATAGCATGTTCCCTGATGACTAGTGTCCATTCACCCTCTCTCATAGCATGTTCCTTGATGTCTAGTGTCCATTCACCCTCTCCCATAGCAGGTTCCTTGATGTCTAGTGTCCATTCACCCTCTCCCATAGCATGTTCCCTGATGACTAGTGTCCATTCACCCTCTCCCATAGCATGTTCCTTGATGTCTAGTGTCCATTCACCCTCTCCCATAGCATGTTCCTTGATGTCTAGTGTCCATTCACCCTCTCCCATAGCAGGTTCCTTGATGTCTAGTGTCCATTCACCCTCTCCCATAGCAGGTTCCTTGATGTCTAGTGTCCATTCACCCTCTCCCATAGCATGTTCCCTGATGACTAGTGTCCATTCACCCTCTCCCATAGCATGTTCCTTGATGTCTAGTGTCCATTCACCCTCTCCCATAGCATGTTCCTTGATGTCTAGTGTCCATTCACCCTCTCCCATAGCAGGTTCCTTGATGTCTAGTGTCCATTCACCCTCTCCCATAGCATGTTCCTTGATGTCTAGTGTCCATTCACCCTCTCCCATAGCATGTTCCTTGATGTCTAGTGTCCATTCACCCTCTCCCATAGCAGGTTCCTTGATGTCTAGTGTCCATTCACCCTCTCCCATAGCATGTTCCCTGATGTCTAGTGTCCATTCACCCTCTCCCATAGCAGGTTCCTTGATGTCTAGTGTCCATTCACCCTCTCCCATAGCAGGTTCCTTGATGTCTAGTGTCCATTCACCCTCTCCCATAGCATGTTCCTTGATGTCTAGTGGCTGCCCATCCTCTTCCATTGCATGTTCCCTGGCATCTAGTGGCCATTCACCCTCTCCCATAGCATGTTCCTTGATGTCTAGTGTCCATTCACCCTCTCCCATAGCATGTTCCTTGATGTCTAGTGGCTGCCCATCCTCTACCATTGCATGTTCCCTGGCATCTAGTGGCCATTCACCCTCTCCCATAGCATGTTCCCTGATGACTAGTGTCCATTCACCCTCTCCCATAGCATGTTCCCTGGCATCTAGTGTCCATTCACCCTCTCCCATAGCATGTTCCTTGATGTCTAGTGGCTGCCCATCCTCTTTCATAGCATGTTCACTAGTGTCTAGTGGGCGCATTCTGTCTTCCATAATGTGTTCCCTGGCATCTAGTGGCCAACCTTTCTCACCTATAGCATGTTCCCTGATGACAAGTGACCGCCCTCTCTCCCAGTGTAATCCTTGGTGTCTAGTGGCTGCCAAGCCACTCTCATAGCATTTTCCCTTGTGTCTATTCTTTTGCACTCCCTCTCCCATAGCATGTTCTCTGGTATCTTGTGGCCACCCTCTCTCTCCCACAGCATGCTCCCTGGTGTCTAGAGGTGTCCCGCCCTCTCTCATAACATGTTGCCTGGTGACCACTGTCAACCCACTCTCTCCCATAGAGTGTTTCCTGGTGTATTGTGGCTGCCCGCCCTTCAATGGCCTATTGTAAAATCTTCCCTCACTATAATTTGCATTCTGAAATGTATCACAAGTGGCAACATCTTTAGTGCTGTCAGATGCATCTCAGGTGCAAAGTTCACTTACGCTGTGTTCCAAAGAGAGTAGAAATAGTACCTGGTCTCCCAGAATGCTCTGGGAAGATAACTCCACATAGCTTAACAGCCTAGGCTGTGAAAGCACTAGAAGGGTGGGACTACATACTAATATTTAGCAATACAAAGAAAGTTTTTCTAATGCTGAAACCAGGATAATGAACGTAAAAGTGGGTACCCTGAATAATTTGCTATCTTTAACTACATTGCCTCTTTAAAGAAGTCAGCAGATGGTTCAATCGCCAGCATGAATCCATAAGTAAAGTATGAGTTTGAAGAATCTGGTACTGGAGAAATGTATAGATAAACAAACTGTAGTATAATAAAAATTGTACCTTTGATAATCCTGAGCCTCTGGAGGGGACAGCAGTGTCACACGGCTGTCCCCAGTGCAGCGCTGCATTAGATAGCAGCGCTGTACAGGGTAATTAGACAGCGGTCAATCGCCGCTGAGAGACTGAAGGCGGAGCGGAGCTCCTGCAAACCACACCCCAAGGACCTTACGCCGATCAGCATTAGGCGGTCCTGGGGCTGCCGCCAGGTCTAAGCCCATCGGCATGACGCGGTCGGCAAGTAGTTAAACTGAATTCTCACAGACACCTTCGGTATTAAGAAGGCAAAATGACATTCAGTGTTGCTTTCTAGTAATAGGGCTTTTCAGTCTCTTTTAGCGCCTTACACTTTCCTAGCGGTTCTGGGTCACCATGAGCTGTCTGGTATTCTGTAATCCTTATTAAACACATGGAGAAAGGTGAGTAAAATAGCTCAGCAGTGATGCTTTACATGTGCAATGAAACTTGTTCCCATAAAATGTTCACTGCTTTTGCTTAAATGGGATAAGGAAATATTATTACATGGAATTATAATGTGAAGAATGTTATGACCTGCAAGTGGTCACCTCCCCTATAAAATTTCTACAGTGCTGAATTTGACAGCTTTACCTCGAATCCTGAGTTTTGAAACAGATGTTCATTTATTGTTTAAACCTGAAGGGTTTAAAAAAATAAATAAATTAAAGTTTGGTGTTGAAGGACACTGCTGTCATTTCAAATAGCTGCGCCATGAATAATTTATGCATGGTGGATGGTGGTTGAAGCAAATGATAATGAAAAACGAAGTACATTTTTGTCATGCTAAATAATTTAGCACAACACTTCCAGAAATATTTCCTATGACATCTAGATATGAGTTATTAGATATAAGTATAATTAGGCAATCATTTATATTTCTAGCATTGCTATTTGCAGCAAGATTTATCCTGCTCTCCTGCCTAATTACTACTTTTAAAGTTCTCCACTGTAACCAATATGTCCACTAATACTATAGAGTTTGGTTATTATAGCTTATACAATGTGTCCAAAACACCTTATTCCCGCCAAAAATAGCAAAAGCAATAAAGCATCTCTGCAAATTGACCCACGCTCAGGTTTTATTTCTGAGTTTATTTAGAAGATCAGCAACACTTTCCAACTGCTATGTAGGAATCGAACAATAATGTTTGGGTGTGTCGGGATATTATGACCTGCCAACAATTGCCGGCAGCACTCCATTCAAAGCACCGTTAAAAGGAACACAGGTGTGAGACCTATAAAGGCAGCTAGATTTATTTCCTTTTAAACAGTACCAGTTGCCTGGCAGTCCTGCAGAACTTTATGGTCAGTAGGACCGTCTCACACACCTGAAACAAGCATGCAGCTAATCTTGTCAGATTTGTCATAGACATCTGATCTGCATGCTTGTTCAGGGTATACGGCTTAATGCATTAGAAGCAGTCGATTAGCAGGACAGCCAGCCAATGTGCATAATTTAAAATTAAATAAACATGTCAACCTCCATATCCCTCTCACTTTGGGTTCCCTTAAAATATATGCCAACCTATGCCTATGGGCAGGGGCGTCGCTAGGGCCTTTGATCCGGGGCACTGGCCTGGAACCTGTTGCCATGGTGCCCCGGATCTATTGAGCGGCAGGAGGGGGCACTGGGTGGAGCGGTGGGGGGGAGCGGGCAGTTAAAAACTGACCTGTCTTCAGATCGCCGCAGGCACAGCTTCCATGTGCTTCCGAATTCCTCCCCGCGGTGTCCGTCGTCTTGGTTACAGTGCCCCCTGTGTTGACATCACAGGGGGCGCTTATACCAATGCGAGGTACCCTGCGGGGAGGAAGTCAGAGGCACATGGAAGCTGTGCCTGCCGCGATCTGAACACAGGTGCGTGTTTAACTGCCCTCTCCCCCCCGCCGCTCCGCCCAGTGCCCACTCCTACACTAGGGGAAGCTGCCTATCTAATCTACGCTGGGGGAACCTACCTATCTAACCTATACTGAGGGAACCTACATATCTAATCTATACTGGGGGAACCTACCTATCTAATCTATACTGGGGGACGCTGCCTATCTAACCTATACTGAGGGAACCTACCTATCTAAATCTATACTGGAGGAACCTACCTATCTAATCTACGCTGGGGGAACCTACCTATCTAACCTATACTGAGGGAAACTACCTATCTAATCTATACTGGGCGATGCTGCCTATCTAACCTATACTGAGGGAACCTACCTATCTAATCTATACTGGGGGAACCTACCTATCTAATCTATACTGGGGGAACCTACCTACAGTGGGATGCAAAAGTTTGGGCAACATTGTTAATCGGCATGATTTTCCTGTATAAATCGTTGGTTGTTGCAATAAAAAAATTCAGTTAAATATATCATATAGGAGACACACACAGTTACATTTGAGAAGTGAAATTGTTTTTTGGATTTACAGAAAGTGTGCAACTTCTGTTTAACCACTTGCCGACCGCGCACTCATAACGCGCGTCGGCAAAGTGGTAGCTGCAGGCTAATTAATCAGGAAACAGCCGCTCGCGCGAGCAGCTGCTTCCTGTCAATTCACGGCGGGGGGCTCCGTGAATAGCCTGGGGGCCGCCGATCGCGGCTCGCAGGTTAAATGTAAACACAAGCGGAAATAATCTGCTTTGTTTACATTTGTACAACGCTGCTAACAGTAGCAGCGCTGTACCAGATCAGCGATCCCCGGCCAATCAGCGGCCGGGGATCGCTGTCACATGACAGGCAGGAGCCTGTTAGAGGCTGCACAGGACAGATCCGTTCCTGTGCAGCCTCCGATCTCCGGGGGAGGGAGGAGAGGGGGAATCCTGCGGTGGAGGGGGCTTTGAGCTGCCCCCCCCCCCCACCAACCACACGCAGGCAGGAGCGATCAGACCCCCCCCAGCACATCATCCCCCTAGTGGGGAAAAAAGGGGGGCAATCTGGTCGCTCTGCCTAATGTTTGATCTGTGAGCCCACCCAGCACAGATCTCAGTAATCAGCGCTGGTCCTTAAGGGGGGGTAAAGGCTGGGTCCTCAAGTGGTTAAACAAAATTAGGCAGGTGTATAAATTTGGGCACCACAAAAAAAGAAATGAATTTAGTAGAGCCTCCTTTTGCAGAAAGTATAACCTCTATACGCTTCCTGTAGGTTCCAATGAGAGTCTGGATTCTGCTTGAAGGTATTTTGGACCATTCCTCTTTACAAAACATCTCTAGTTCATTCAGGTTTGATGGCTTCCAAGCATGGACAGCTCTCTTTAACTCAAACCACAGATTTTCAATTATATTCAGGTCTGGGAACTGAGATGGCCATTGAAGGAATATTGTACTTGTTCCTCTGCATTAATGTCTTAGTGGATTTTGAGCAGTGTTTAGGGTCATTGTCTTGATGAAAAGTCCAGCCACGGTGCAGCTTCAGCTTTGTCACTGATTCCAGAACATTGGTCTCCAGAATCTGCTGATACTGAGTGGAATCAATGCGTCCCTTAACTTTGACAAGATTCCTAGTCCCTGCACTGGCCACACAACCCCACAGCATGATGGAACCACCACCATATTTTACTGTAGGTAGCAGGTGTTTTTCTTGAAATGCTGCGTTGTTTTTCCTCCATGCATAACGCCCCTTGTTATGCCCAAATAACTCAATTTTAATTTCATCAGTCCACAGCACCTTATTCCAAAATCAAGTTGGCTTGTCCAAATGTGCTTTAGCATACCTCAAACGGCTCTGTTTGTGCTGTGGGCAGAGAAAAGAATTCCTCTGCATACAGCATCTCCTTGTATAATGTGCGCCGATCCACAGTGACTCCATCTGCAGCAAGATGATATTGTAGGTCTTTGGTGCTGGTCTGTGGGTTGACTATGACTGTTCTCACCATTCGTCTCTTCTGTTTATCCTAGATTTTTCTTGGTCTGCCACTTCAAGCCTTAACTTGAACTGAGTCTGTGGTCTTCCATTTCCTCAATATGTTCCTAACTATGGAAACAGACAGCTGAGATCTCTGAGACAGCTATCTTTATCCTTCCCCTAAACCATGATGGTGAACAATCTTTGTCTTCAGGTCATTTGAGAGTTGTATTGAGACCCCCATGTTGCTACTCTTCAGAGAAATTTAAAAGAGGAGGGAAACGTACAATTGACCTCCTTAAATACTCTGTTCTATAATTGGATTCACCTGTGTATGTAGGTCAGGGTTCACTGAGCTTACCACGCCAATACGAGTTCCAATAATTAGTTCTAAACGTTTTGGGATCAATAAAATGACAACAGTGCCCAAATTTATGCACCTGCCTTATTTTATTCAAACAACTATTTTGCACTTTCTGTAAATGCAATAGACTTCATTTCACTTCTCAAATATTACTGTGTGTCCCCTATATGATATATTTAACTGACATTTTTTTATCGTAACAACCAACGATTTATACAGGAAAATCATGACAATTAACATTGTTGCCCAAACTTTCGCATGATCCCACTGTATCTCATCTATACTGTGGGAACCTACCTATCTAAACTATACTGGGGGACCCTACCTATCCAACCTATACTGGGGGAACCTACCTATCTAATCTATACTAGGGGAAGCTACCTATATAACCTATACTGTAGGAACCTACCTATCTAATCTATACTGGGGGATTCTACCTATATAACCTATACTGGGGGAACCTACCTATCTCACCTACGCTGGGGGAAACTACCTATCTAACCAGGGGCATAACTAGGCCCCACGGGGCCCCCTGCAGAGCGCCCCCCCCCCGTCCCGTTTTGGGGGGCTGGAGGGGTCGCAGCATGAGGGGAAAGCCATGGCCACACTCGGCGGGGAGGAGGGACGTCCCCCCCCCCCCTCCCTCACCTCGGGGCTCTCCCCTCTGCGCTCCCCTCCAGATTAAATTACTGTCTGGGTAGCGGCAGCTGCATACCTTCTGTGCGCTCCAGCGTGCATTCCTCTCTCTAGTCTCTGACGTGACTTCCTGTTTAGGTACGCCCCCCCCCCCTCCCCGCCGAGTGTGGCCATGACTTTCCCCTCATGCTGCGACCCCTCCAGCCCCCCAAAACAGCCCAGAGCAGGCCCCAGGGGGGAGCCTGCCCCCCCCCCCTTCCACGGGAGCAGGGGCTGCAGGCCCTATTGTTACGCCAGTGTATCTAGCCTATGCTGCTGGAACCTACCTATCTAACCTACGCTGGGGAAACCTACCTATCTAACCTACACTGGGAAAACCTACCTATATAACCTACATTGGGGGAAGCTGCCTATATAATCTATACTAGGGGAAGCTGCCTATCTAACCTATGCAGGGGGAAGCTGCCTATCTAATCTATACTGGGGGAAGCTGCCTATCTAATCTATACTGGGGGTAGCAGGGGTGTAGCAATAGGGGGTGCAGAGGTAGTGGCCGCATCGGGGCCCTTGGGCCGGAGGGGCCCTCCCTCAACTACAGTATTAGCTCTCTATTGGTCCTGTGCTCATAATAATCACTTCTATAGATACTTTGGATAGTGGTAATCATTAACAAACTGTTCCCCATCCCCTTCTTGCATCTCTGACTGTAGTTGCCATTGGCAGGTTTTGGTGCGCTGTATCAATTGTTATGTATAGAGTGCCTGGGGGGCCCCATTGTAAAACTTGCATCGGGCCCACAGCTCCTTAGCTACGCCACTGGGGGGAAGCTGCCTATCTAACCTATCCTTGGGGAAGCTGCCTATCTAACCTATCCTTGGGGAAGCTGCCTATATAATCTATACTGGGGGAAGCTGCCTATCTATCCTACACTGGGGAAACCTACCTATCTAACCTACACTGGGGGAAGCTGCATATCTAATCTATACTGGGGGAAGCTGCCTATCTAACCTACACTGGGGGAAGCTGCCTATATAATGTATACTGGGGGAAGCTGCCTATCTAACCTACACTGGGGGAAGCTGCCTATATAATGTATACTGGGGGAAGCTGCCTATCTAACCTATACTGGGGGAAGCTGATTATATAATCTATACTGGGGGAAGCTGCCTATCAAACCTACACTGGGGGAAGCTGCCTATATAATCTATACTGGGGGAAGCTGCCTATCTAACCTATGCTGGGGGAAGCTACTATCTACAGTCAAGAAAAGCCCCAGGGCCCCAGCAAAGCAGAGCACTCAGCAAAGCAAACCCCCCAGCCTAGCAAAGCCTCCTGGTCCCAGCCCAGCAAAGCGTAAAGCCCCCAAAAAGCCCCCAGCAAATTGCCCAGCCTAGCAAAGCCCCAGCAAGTCACTCAACATCACCGCCAGCCAGGCGGCACAGCATCACCATCAGCCAGGCCATGCCCATTTTTTGCCGCGGTGCCCAGGGGTACCCTGGATCTCCCAGGAACCTAGAAACGTCACTGCCTATGGGTATCTTGATACTTAATGTAAATAATCTGTACCAGTTATGTACAAGGGAAATCTTGTTACTAAATAGCTGTTAAATCAAGTGGCTCAAATCTTAATGATCCAAAGTAGATATAAATAGTGTAGACACCACTGTTCTTAATAATAATGTTAACATTTGTATAGCGCTTTTCCACTGAAAAATAACTTGAGAGCTGCAGCCACTTAGGTAGGGTGCTCTCAGTAGTCCACCCTGCAGTTTTTTAGGCAGACTTTCCCCGGGACTCCTAACTGAATAGATACTGTTCCCAGCCAGCTTTCAAATTCGGGTCTCCTATGTCAAAGCAGTGCGCTAAACCAGCATACTATTCGGACACTGTTAAAATGCAAGATGTTTGTGATGTTAAAACCAATAAATCATTCCAAAACTTTTCCCTACCTGTTACCTGTATAATTCAGTTAAAAACAAATTTATTGAGGGAAATACAAAAAATAAAAACTGGACATGCAGCAAGTGTGCACAAATTGTAACTCTTTGTTTCCCCACTCTGCTGAAGCACCTTTTGATCTTATTACAGTATTTTGCTGGAAAGTGTACACGTTAAGGGCACCACCTTTCTAAGGTGTTTTGAGTCCAACAGGAGAAAAGTTCTTTACAATTGTTAGAATTATTTTTAGATACACTCTAAGCAGCAGATTTTCCTGACACTTACTTGCTTATTACAGTTAAAGCCATGATTCCTGGATTGCTACCAAATTCTAAGGCGGGGGTGATTTTAGGCCAAGGGGCATATCTCCATTCTTAAAAGGGCTGGGGGAGGGGGACTAGAGAAATTAAACAATTTTCGCTGATTGCTTTTAGGTACACTATGCCTTTGACATTTTGTCAAATAAAATATTTCCATGGGAAATAACCCATATACTATGTGCAGTTAGCACAGTGGCAGCTGCTAATCAGTGGCTGCTATTGCTACAGTGGTGGCTGATAACCTACGGGCGAGCAAAGGGGGATGCGGAGCAGAGACGCAAGATAGCCCCTGCATGCAGCACCACAGCTACAGCCTGTGGGCTGCATGGAATGCACAACTGTAGAGAGCTTTCGGGGCCAGCAGAAAAGACTTGGCGGGCTGCATTCGATCCCCGGGCCCGACATTGGACATGCCTGATCTTAGGGATCTCATTGTTGAAGGTATCAGTCAGGTGAAAGATACAAAAACAATTCCCCAGCATTGGCTATTCCAGGGAAAACAGCGAAGACAACCATCAAAAATAGACACAATATGGGACAACAATGACAAATTGAACCCCTTTGAAATCTTATCAAAGACAAGGTGAAAACTGGTCAGGTAAGTTACCAAAAGATCTTCAGCAACACTGAAATAGCTAAAGCAAAAACTGGTTGTATACTAAATGTAGCAAACCTGTCCAGTATACTCCATTCATCTGAACTATAGGGTAGTGTTTCAAGATGTGTTTTCACAAAGAAAAACATACAAGTCTAGCTAAAATTTTGAAAAAAAAAATCAAATCTTCCAAAAGCATGAGGGAAAATAATCTACTAAAAGTTTGTTTTTGAAGGTGTTGTGTGATAGCTTTTTTTACTATTAAAATCTTTACTGTATATACTGTAGTAACTATTTTTTTTCCTTGCTGGCCTATGTAAAAAAGTAATGAAAGAAATGGTTTTAATATGTGCAAGCAAAAGACTGAAACTTTCTAATCCTAAATTCCTCATACACCTTACACCATACAATATGAATTATAAAATCTTGTCTTATCTTACCACATCTAGGTTATATCAATGTAGTCTGTTTAAAGTCATTGGGAGTCATTTGTTTTTAAAGCCAGATACTTACCTAAGGAGAGGGAAGGCTCTGGGTCCTATAGAGCCTTACGACTCCTCTCCTGGTCCCCGTTCCAGCACTGGCATCCCCCGTAGCAGTATTCGACCAATTTGGTCAAATATTGTTGTCTCCACCATTGAAAGGAGGCTTCAGAAGTCTTCGGGAGCGCGTGCACAGTATGGAGCTGCTTGTCTTCGGGAGGACTCAGCTCCCAAAGACTTCTGATGTCCCTCCGCAGTGGGGGATTCAAACAGAGGAGCTGCCGCCTTAACGAAGGGACCAGGAGAGAAGAGGGAAGGCTTTATAGGACCCAGAGCATTCCCTCTCCTTAGTATTTGGCTTTTATTTTTTAAATGACTCCCATTGACTTTAAGCCTGGTACACACTTTCAATTATGATAGGCTAATCACTGACCAATTTTACCACATCCATATAGTATGAGGGTATACCGACACAATCTGCTCATGTATTCAATATCTTTTGACCCTCATACTACATGGCGGTGGTAAAATTGGTCAGTGATTAGTCAATCATAATTGAAAGTATGTACCAGGATTTACCCTTATACTAACAAAAGAAAGGCTTAATGAGCACCTTCATTGACTAAAATTGTGCATGTCAACATGTACAGTTCTAGCAACGTACTGCATGTTTGGCATTGTAACACTTGAATCCATTAGAGCCCTTCCACACAGAAACGCTGCATAAGTAGCAATAGTCCTATGGGGCTATCACATTAAACATGGTGCAGTGGGTCCCGTCTTGACGATGCGCAAGTGCATCATACGTGTTTAAGAAGAATCATATCACAGCGGACAGTCTGATGTGGAAGGGACCTTGAATCACATCCCAAATGATAAGTGGTGAACTGTTATATAGACTGGTATAGGCTTTGAATCACAGCACGTTACAGTTTGAGATGCGTTGCTTAAGACACTGTATTGTAAAGTGTAAAAGTACCATTAGCCA
This sequence comes from Hyperolius riggenbachi, assembly GCF_040937935.1. Lineage (NCBI taxonomy): Eukaryota > Metazoa > Chordata > Amphibia > Anura > Hyperoliidae > Hyperolius > Hyperolius riggenbachi. The sequence continues at coordinate 282,509,460 of NC_090650.1, forward strand.
CTGTTGCATAGATGCATAGAATGCAACTGAAGTGAGGTACCAGAGAAAAACAAGCAGGGCTGGATTTAGGTCATGGCCTAGGGCACCACAGGAGCAAGGGCACCAAAACAGCAGGCTAAACTGGTGCAGCATTTGCAAGCTTGCAAATGCTGCAGTACAGGGAGATCAGGCGAGTACCTGATCGCAGTGCTCTGCTGCTACCGGCCTGTACAGCGGCCACCCTGCTCTCTCTGCATGTTGGCGTTGTGGCCGGTGGCTATAGACTTGGGCAGCATTGCAGAGCTACAAGTGGATGTGGAATAGCAGCCACCAGTCGCTCACCTCTCTGCTCGTCTCCAACGTAGAAGCTTCCTCTTCCCGTTTGACTCGCTGGTAACATGCCGACAAGTCACGCGTGAGAAATGCTGGTTGGAGGGACAGATGTACAGCAGCGGCTGATGGAGATGGAGGGGGAGGTGAAGAGAAAGTTTCTGCGCTGGAGACGAGTGGAGAGGTGACACTGATGGCTACTGCAGTGTGGAGGCGAGCTGGCTACATATACTGAAAGGTGGGAGTGGGAAAGGGAGGGATTAAGGTAGTCATCTAGCTACCTATACTTGAGGGGGAAGGGTCATCAGGCTACCTACACTAGAGGGAAAGGGGGAGGGGTCATCTGGCTATCTATACTGAAGGTGAGCGGCTGGTGACAGTAGCCTTGGGCGGTAAAGAGTACAAATCCGGCCCTGAGAACAAGACAACAAATGCACCCAGCTCTTCATCTTGGGGAGGCTCTTGGAATCTTCTGCACATAAATTCTGTGTTTTGCTTAAGGCCAAGATCACTGGACGCCTTTCTGTGTGCAGAAGGATGTGTGGAACTTCTGGTATGAATAATGAAATCACTACCATGGAAATGTTATGTTTCCATGGCAGTCATTCTCACTTGTGAGTCCAGAGGAGGGAGAGTACACTAATGTATACAACTGTACATAAACACATGACCAGGGCTGTCCGTACATACAGAGCAGCAATTCTTGGGTTTCATTGCTCGGATATTGCAGTGTAACACCCACTAGCTGCTTAGCATAGCGGACTGAGGAAAACTGAATATGTAAAGGCAGATGCACTTTTCATCATTATGAATTTTCTACTACTGTGCATTTACTTCATTGTAAGATGCTTTCATATGTAAGATGATTTCATAACCGATATACAGAAATTAGTTATAGCAAATTTGCTCTATAAATACTATTTCCACCTACTACTTACATTAGCTTGATGGGTTTACAAAACAATAAAATGAATAGGCTGCTTTCAGGTGACTGTCTGTGACCTGTTTTTCCCCAGAATAGAGCTTATTCAGTCTCTTGATTGCAGTTAAAAAAAACAACAACTAATAATCCAGTAGGATACACACATCTGACAATATGCAGTATTGAATGCGGTTAGACAGGACTACACGACTGTAATGCTTGCGTACTAGGAAGCATTATTTCAACAATATGCAGTAAATGCTAAGAAATAATGCCAGAACTCGCAGAGGAAGCAGAAACATGAAAGTAAGGAAATTGGTTATACAAAACAGTGTGGTTTTAATTAACTTTGCAATGCTTGTTTAATTCGAATCACTTGGCCAGGGCCGGATTTACCATAAGGCACTGTAGGCACCTAATAATGGAAAGGAGTCTTACTCTGAGTGCCCCTCTCCCTTCTTTCCTATGCAGAGCGCTGATGAGAGTGTAAATGAGGGGCTACTAAGTCTGCTATTGGCATTCTACTGAAGAGATCTCCCTTCAGTCAGGGGAACCTCTAGTTCCTTACCATAATACTGAGGTTCCTCTGGCTTCCTAATACTTGGGGGCACCTTTAGCTACTTAATTTTGTGAAACTTCAGGCTACATAATACTATGGGACACCGGTAGCTACCTATGACGGGCAAGGGAAGTAAGGGAGAAGTGACAGCTGGGACAGCCAGCACACTTGTGGTGCAGTTTGGTTGGGGTTTGAAGATGCATGGAGGGCGAAGTCTAAAGTGCCAGGACATCTGTGCCTATAGGCTCCTGTGAGGTAAATCCGGGCCTGCACCTGGCTATTCTGTGCAGAGACTTTCCATGCATGCTTTCTCCTTGCTTGCTGCAGTCCAAGAAAGACCAGAACACACAGCACACACCTAAACCACACTGAAGCGGAAAAAAAACCCTTATGATATAATGAATTGTATGTGTAGTAAGGGTAATCATAGAACATTAGTAGCAAAGAAAAGTGTCTCTTATTTTTTTTTCAGTTATATAATTTTTTCTATAACGTTGCATCATTCTCTAATATTTGCAGTTTACAAACTATACTCTGAACTTTCCTGCTCTGTTTCATAGTTTAAAATACAAAGGGTCATTAGCTATGCAGTAAGACCTTAAACAAACAAGAAACCGTGAGAGACAGGTTGAGATAAGTGATTCAGAAAAGAGTTCTTAGTCGGAGAGCTCAGGAAAGCTCTTTTACATAGATAACTGAAGTTTCTTAACTCTTCCTATATTGGAAACAATGAGACTCATATCTGTGCTACTAATGTTCTATTTCTTAGCTGTACTGCACATACAAATCATTATTTATATCATAAGTTTATTTTCACTTCAGATTCCCTTTAAAGAGAACCTGTACTGAGTAAAATTATTTAAAATAAACACATGAGGTAACTTCAAATGAACATTACATAGTTACCTTGTTATTAGTTCCTCTCAGAAGCTCACCATTTTCTTCTGACAGTGATCCCTTCCAGTTCTGACAATATTTTGTCAGAACTGAAATATATCAGTTACTGTCAGTTATATATCAGTTGCTGTCAGTTACAGCTGAGAGGAGAACTGATGTGTCCATGTTTCCCTATGGCTCAAGTGGGCGATGTTACAGTTTAACTGTGTGCTGACCAGAAAGCTGTTATGGTGTAATGGCCATTTTCCAAATGGAGGACGGAGAATTCCATTGATCACAGTGGACAAACCGGATGCAGGAGAGGAAAAAGAGATTGAGGAGTAGACTACACAGGAGGTAAGTATGACTTGTGCATGCTTATTTTGACTTTTTATTTCCAGTTCAGGTTTTCTTTAAGGTGGCCATAGAAGATTCCATTTTTTCTTTTTTTTTTTTTTGTTCAACCAGAGAAATTTTACTATTTGATAGAATAATCAGAAAAAATCGAACCAATATACCATACACTTATGATCGATTTTTCTTAAAATATCAAACAAATGATCAAATAGAAATGTAAGTTTTTATATTGCTGTATCTGAATTTTCACACACAATAGATATCCTCTCTGTTCGATCATTTTGATTGACTAAACAGAAAAATCGATCAATTTCATTGTACTGTGTTTGGGCACCTTTAGGGAAACAATAGAATTAACTCCTGACTGCTCAGTTCAAATCACTATGATGATTATCCGGATGTTGTTAATCTAAACAGCATGCTCAGTGTTTAACCAGGTGCCTGTTAGGGCTGGGGCCCACTAGAAATCACAAGACACTCAAAAATACTACTGTTTTTGGCCTTGTTCACATGTCTGTCCACAGTGGGCTTATTTTGAGGAGTTTTTTGTTTCTGATTCCCGGTGCTTGGGTAGGCGATTCTTGTTTGTGGTTAGAGGTTTCCGGCGCGTTTTTCCAGAGCATTTTGGTAAATTACTCCCTGACGCAAGTCAGGAAGTGAACTCTTTGATCCAGAAAAGAATAAATATATTCTTAAAAACGCAAACGCAATTGCTCCACAAAGCAGTTTTGTGAGTGTTTTGCATTTTTCCTACACCTTCCATTGAGGAGGAATCGCCTCAAAAATGGCTCAAGCACCGCTTATCTAAACAGATCAGAAATGAACCGCTTAGATATGAACTATCTCATAGAGAATTATTGTGTAAGCGCTTTCAGGGCGATTTTGAAAAATCGGCCACTCCTAAAAAATAATAAAAACACCTGCACTGTGAACAAGCCATTTGAGAGTGATTTTTGCAGTACAAAAAACGGTAATTTGTTACCAGTGGCCAGGGTCATCACTAGCCATTTTGTCACTCCAGACGAGAAAGCCTGTGGCCAGAGTTCACCAGAAAATAATCGTAATGTGGCCAGCGTTCACCAGAAAATAATCCTATGTGGCCAGCGTTCACCAGAAAATAATCGTATGTGGCCAGTGTTCACCAGAAAATAATCGTATGTGGCCAGCGTTCACCAGAAAATAATCGTATGTGGCCAGCGTTCACCAGAAAATAATCTTATGTGGCCAGAGTACACCAGAAAATAATCTTATGTGGCCAGCGTTCACCAGAAAATAATCTTATGTGGCCAGCGTTCACCAGAAAATAATCTTATGTGGCCAGCGTTCACCAGAAAATAATCTTATGTGGCCAGCATTCAACAGAAAATAATCGTAATGTATAATCATAATGTGGCCAGCGTTCACCAGAAAATAATCCTATGTGGCCAGCGTTCACCAGAAAATAATCTTATGTGGCCAGCGTTCACCAGAAAATAATCGTATGTGGCCAGCGTTCACCAGAAAATAATAGTATGTGGCCAGCGTTCACCAGAAAATAATCGGATGTGGCCAGCGGTCACCAGAAAATAATCTTATGTGGCCAGCGTTCACCAGAAAATAATCTTATGTGGCCAGCGTTCACCAGAAAATAATCTTATGTGGCCAGCGTTCACCAGAAAATAATCTTATGTGGCCAGCGTTCACCAGAAAATAATCTTATGTGGCCAGCGCTCAACAGAAAATAATCATAATGTATAATCATAATGTGGCCAGCGTTCACCAGAAAATAATCGTATGTGGCCAGCGTTCACCAGAAAATAATCTTATGTGGCCAGCGTTCACCAGAAAATAATCGTATGTGGCCAGTGTTCACCAGAAAATAATAGTATGTGGCCAGCGTTCACCAGAAAATAATCGTATGTGGCCAGCGTTCACCAGAAAATAATCTTATGTGGCCAGCGTTCAACAGAAAATAATCGTAATGTATAATCATAATGTGGCCAGCGTTCACCAGAAAATAATCCTATGTGGCCAGCGTTCACCAGAAAATAATCTTATGTGGCCAGCGTTCACCAGAAAATAATCGTATGTGGCCAGTGTTCACCAGAAAATAATAGTATGTGGCCAGCGTTCACCAGAAAATAATCTTATGTGGCCAACGTTCACCAGAAAATAATCTTATGTGGCCAGCGTTCACCAGAAAATAATCTTATGTGGCCAGCGTTCACCAGAAAATAATTTTATGTGGCCAGCGTTCAACAGAAAATAATCATAATGTATAATCATAATGTGGCCAGCGTTCACCAGAAAATAATCCTATGTGGCCAGCGTTCACCAGAAAATAATCTTATGTGGCCAGCGTTCACCAGAAAATAATCGTATGTGGCCAGTGTTCACCAGAAAATAATAGTATGTGGCCAGCGTTCACCAGAAAATAATCGTATGTGGCCAGCGTTCACCAGAAAATAATCGTATGTGGCCAGCGTTCAACAGAAAATAATCTTATGTGGCCAGCGTTCACCAGAAAATAATCTTATGTGGCCAGCGTTCACCAGAAAATAATCTTATGTGGCCAGCGTTCACCAGAAAATAATCTTCTGTGGCCAGCGTTCACCAGAAAATAATCTTATGTGGCCAGCGTTCAACAGAAAATAATCATAATGTATAAGCATAATGTGGCCAGCGTTCACCAGAAAATAATCCTATGTGGCCAGCGTTCACCAGAAAATAATCTTATGTGGCCAGCGTTCACCAGAAAATAATCGTAATGTGGCCAGCGTTCACCAGGAAATAATCGTAATGTGGCCAGCGTTCACCAGAAAATTATACTAATGTGGGCAGCGTTTCACTAAAAATGTATAATTACCTGTAAAAAGAAAAATATTTACTCACCTGCAGAAGCCTCCTCTCCCTGGGCGCAGCTCCCCTGACGATCTTCCTGCAGCAGCGCAGCCAGCCTCCGAAAGTCCCACGCTGACAGGCAGAGCAGGGCTACAGGAAGATGGCGCCCAAAGCCCTGTACTGGATACACAAATAGTCTCCAGTACAGGACTTCAGACGCCATCTTCCCGTAGCCCTGCTCTGCCTGCCGGAAGACTATGCAGGCTGGAGCAGTGAGCTGCTGGGATGAACTGGTGCGGCGTCGCACAGTCTGGCGGGGAAGGTGGGCACTTTTCCCCCCTAGCGCGGCCGCGCCCCGGCGCTCCAGGCCACCGTTTGTCCTTGCCTGGTGGCTGGGACACCTCTGCCAGTGGCTGCAAAGCTAACTAATAAAAGCTTAGAGCTGTTAAACCACTTTATTGTTTTGGCCACAGTGCTGCAGCTCAGATTCAGGGTGATGATAATCTTCTTATGGCCCAGAAGAAGATTATTCATGTAAAGCAACAATTCTTTTTTTTTTTTTTTAAGATCCTCAGAGAGTTCTCTGCCATGAGGTGCCACATTGAACTTCCAGTGACCAGTATGAGAAAGCGCAAGAGGGATAACACCAAATGTAACACATCAAAGTGTCATATCTTCAGTGCTGTTCCATGATAAGATATAATAAAATATTTACATAAATGGGAGAGTGAGCTCCCTTTCGTGAGAGGCTGTAAAAGTTTGGCAGTTGAGTCCCTATGCTAAAGATCACATGAAGGGAATCTCTTCTGAACACTAATCCTTTAAGAAATTGCTGTTCCTGCAAATAAAGGGTATTGAAGAGGAACTGTAACCAAGGATTGAATTTCTTCCCCATCAGTAGCTGAAAACCCCTTTTTCTATAAGAAATCTTTACCTTTTCCCAAATAGATCATTAGGGGGTCTTTATGACTGATATTGTGAAATAATATTGTCATATGGATCCCACAGTTTGAAAGTTTCCTGCCTGTGAGCCTTGTTGCATTGTGGGAAATGATGACTGTTTCCAACTGCCAAGCAACCAGTATCTCTATCTGTGCATATGTATATCTATAAAAAACATTTTAGCCTATTGCTTGGTGTGATTATAAATAATGGCAGTTGGTGCTGTCTGTTTTTTTCATGTCTGCCAGTAGTAAAGATGATGACTTGCAGGCTGATTGTGGATCAAACAACATGAATAAATTACATGGCCAATATCAATATTTTCTTGATCTCTCTTCTATTTTTTAACTTCTTACTTTGCAAATGTATTGCTTTATTTGTGTCCCTTTTTCGCCAAAGTTCCTTTTTAAGTGTAGCACTCAACCTCTTTTTAAAAGCTCATTAGACAAACACAATTGACAGCAGCGGCTACTGAAGAGGGCATCTGTTAGCTGCACTGAGTTCAAGCACCACATTAGACAGACTAATTAGAGGCGTTAAGGATGACTCAAACCAAAAGATTGCAAACTACCATAATTTCAGTGAAGCTCCATGTTTGTTAAACATGGAAAACTCCTCTCCAACATAGCCCTGTACATTGCAAGGAATAGGCTCACACAATTTACATTTTCATTATAGTTGTAGTGAGTGTTTACCTACAAAGGCTTGCAAAAGAGTTCCTGACAGGAAATACTCAGGGCTCGTTTCCACTATAGCAAATCCGCATGCGGGCACTGCATGCGGATTCGCATAGTCAATGTAAGTGGATGGGGCTGTTTCCACTTGTGCGGCGGCGGGAGCGTTTTTCAGTGCGGCAGAAATCTGCACGGCAGAGCCGTCAGATTTCGCGTGCGGGAGGAATGCGGGCGAATCGCCGCTAATGCATTTAATAGGGAAATCGCATGCGGCTTTGTCATGCGGATTTCCCCGCGATTTTGCGTGCGATTTCGCATGGTTTGCTATGGAGCTTTACTCAGGCAGTGACATGGTTAAATTCGCCTGGCTCCTTGCCATGCGAAATCGCATGCGAATTTGCGGCTAAATCCGCAGGCGGAAACGCAGCAGCATGCGATTTCTTCTGCGGTGGAATCCAGGCGATTCTGCACCGCAACAGTGGAAACGAGCCCTAAATGAGAGTGTCAATCTGCTATAAATAAACGTTGAAAATCTGCTATAACAGAAGCAAGGCGTCATACTACATGTCATGTAGCAAATAAACACTGTAAACGAAACTCCCCCCCCCCCCCCCCCCTTTGATTTTTGCAAGGAAAATGAAATTAAACGCAAACTTCTCGACATTTTCTAAAGGTGGATGCACATTTTATGGAAATTTGATTTTCTTTTCAACATTAACTTACAGTTTCATTAAATAGCACCAATATGATAATATAGCAAGTTGTTAAACTACAGATAGGATAGGGTACAAATAATGGAAGAAATTGTATAACCTCACAAAACGTTGTTGAGAGGAACATCACTCATCCTAGACTTATTGTGTCCACTTGCATATCCCTGAATAGATGTGTGGTGCTCAGTCTCAAAGTAGGCAAAAGCCTGGAATAGTATTCACAGCAGTCAGCCACACAAAACCACTGTAGCAGATATTATATGCCCCAAACCCACAGAGTTTACTATGTACGAGCAATCAACCTCTAACCTATTCACACACAGTTGTGGGCTAGTACACCAAATGTGAATCGGAAAACCCAACTAGATGCAGGCCTTGCCCAGATAGGTAGAAGCTAGTTACAGCAGATGAGTTTCACTGTAGAAATTTAGTCATTAGAAATATCTATTTGTGGCTTTTAGGGTCCTTATAGACTATGTCAAACAGCTGTATCGTAGCTTAGAAGTGCAATGTGATACATAATGTGAAGCACATGGTACAATGAAAATATGCTTCACTGCCACTGTAAACACGCGTGTTGTCAGGTATGCATGTAGTGTGTTTCTCCAATGGAACCCACCGCACCTTGGGCCCATATAGAAATTAACTTTTTCTTTTGAGTTTTCTCCAAGGAGATAATTTTTCATCTTCCATTTAAAATAATTTTCCAGCACTTTTCAACTAAAAAAGTAGATGAAAAAGAACTATCAAAATTATTTTGTGTATTGTCTTGCTTTCTGGTGGCTTGAAAGGCCTTTTTTTGACAAGTTTAAAAATATCTCCTAGGAGAAAACTCAGGTGAAACAGTGAATTGCATATGGCCCCTGATGTGAACGTACCATAGAAATATAATTGCATTGCATTGTCCAATGCACCGCAATGCAATAGACGATGCGGGAAGAACCCTGATTTAGGTGGGTTATCTTAAAGAAGGTGGATACTTATGCAGCCATGTTTATTTTCTATTCTTTTCTATTTTTAAGAACTTCACCCAGCGTGAATAGTGTTAGAATATTTGTCCCATGCTGGTGAAATGCTATTGTCCATGTGCCCAGCAGCCACTAAGTGCACTCCTGCTGTATAGTGCGGTGACTGTAATTTAATTCACTTTGTACAGCGCCATGAAATGTTGGAGCTTTATAACTTAAAGGATACCCCAACTGAAATGTGACATAATGAGATAGACATGTGTATGTACAGTGCCTAGCACACAGATACCTATGCTGTGTTCCTTTTTTTATTTTTCTGCCTGAAAGAGTTAAATATAAGGTATGCAAGTGGCTGACTCAGTCCTGATTCAGACAGGAAGTGACTACAGTGTGACCCTCACTGATAAGAAATTCCAACTATAAAACACTTTCCTAGCAGAAAATGGCTTCTGAGAGCAAGAAGGAGGTACAAAAGGGGAATTTCTTATCAGTGAGGGTCACACTGTAGTCACTTCCTGTCTGAGTCAGGACTGAGTCAGCCACTTACATACCTGATATTTAACTCTTTCAGGCAGAGAAAGAAAAAAAGGAACACAGCACAGTTATCTGTGTGCTAGGCATTGTACATACACATGTCTATCTCATTATGTCACATTTCAGTTGGGGTATCCTTTAATAATTATAATAATAATTCATTTTGCAGAAAAATCTGTTTTCATTTAGACATAAAAAGTTGATTTCTGTTGATCAGAAAAGGAAACTTAAATATTACAGTGATTTAATGTTGTATGACAATAAATCACTAAAACTTTGAAGGGAAGAATAGTTTTAATGGTGATGTAAACTGAACTTCTGCTTGACATGGTGTTTTTGTTCATTGGGCTGAAAGGATTGGATTTCACCAGCCCTCGCCTGTAGCAGCAGCTACGTTTTCGCATGAGTATTTTGGCAATGTTCCAGTATGTTCTCAGTATATTAAAGGATTATTTGGCAAATGTAACAAACACTTACTAAAAACTAAATAAACAATATTGATGATCTGCCAAATATATGAGACAGAGATATTGTACATTGTTACAATATGGTTAGAGATTAATGGTAAAAGACCAAGTATATTTACTGTTGTACTATATGTATTTACTCAATCAATGTACACACCAAGACATGACATATTGTGAAGTATGTATGAAATTAAAGAGAACCCGAGGTGGGGTTCTGACAATGAAATCTGCATACAGAAGCTGGAACTGCCTATACAGCCCAGCCTCTGTTGCTATCCAGATCCCCCCTAAGCTGCCCCTGCGCTCTGCGACCACCCATAAATCACAGCCGCTCTGCCAACACGCAGCGTGTCACAGCGGGCTGTGTTTACCTGTGTACTGTCAGTCTGCTGCTCCCCCCGCCTCCTGCATAGCTCCATCCCCGCCCGTGTCCCTTCCCTCCCTGCTGATTGGAGGGGAAGGGATGCGGGCGGGGACGCAGAGCTATGCAGGAGGTGGGGGGAGAGCCAAGACTGACAATACAGAGGTAAACACAGCCCACACAGCGCGGCTGTGATTTATGGGTGATCGCAGAGCGCAGTGGGGGCTTAGGGGGGATCTGGATAGCAACAGAGGCTGGGCTGTATAGGCAGACCCAGCCTCTGTATGCGGATTTCATTGTCAGAACCCCACCTCAGGTTCTCTTTAACAAAAACTTGCAGCCTAGTAAAACTATTCAGTAACATAACTCACGACAGCCGGTTCATTTATTTTTTAGTTACTCTATTGGATATTTGAATTTAAAATGATAGTAGTATGCTGGTGGGGTGGGTAAAAAGGAGGGGAAAACGCTTGGTGCTGGTGTGGTGGATAAGAGACAAGGAAAAAAGTTGGGTGCTGGCAAGGTGGGTATGAGAGAGGGAGAAATGCTTGATTCTGGTGGGGTGGGTACGAGTGAGGGAGAAATGCTGGGTGCTGGTGGGGTGTGTAAGAGGGAAGGAGTAACGCTGGGTGCTGGTGGGGTGGGTAAGAGAGAGGGGAAAAAAAGTTGGGTGCTGGTGGGGTGGGAAAGAGGGAGGGAGAAATGCTGCTGGGTGGGGGGAGAAATGCTGGGTGTGAGAAACACTTGGTGGCTGGGTGGCATAGTGAAAGACTGGGTGCAGCTGGGAGGGAGAAATGCTGGGTGCTGGCTAGAAGGGAGAAACGCTGGGTGCTGGGTGGGAGAGAGAAACTCTGGGTGTGAGAAATGCTGGGTGCTGGGTTGGAGAGAGAAACAATGAAATGTTTATTAATTGTAGCTGATAAGGAAACATTAGCAACATAACGTAATCACTTGAATTTGAATATACGCTTCCCACTTTTTTTTTCTAGTAGTAGGTTTTATGCTGTAAATAATATTTTAAGGCAAAGAAGAAGTGATTAGTTTCATACCACTTTAATCAGCTGGGTGGGAGAGTGAAATGCTGGGTGTTGGGTGGGAGGGAGAAATGCTAGGTGCTGGGTGGGAGGGAGATTTTCTGGTCGGGAGGGAGAAATGCTGGTTGTGAGAAATTCTGGGTGATAGAGAGAAACAATGGGTGCCGGGAGTGAGGGAAAATGCTGGGTGTTGACTGGGTGGGAGAAACGCTGGGTGCCATGTGGGAGAAACACTGGGTTCTGGGTGGGAGAAATGATTGGTGCTGTGTAGAAGGGATAAACACTGGTTGGGATAGGGAAATGCTGGGTGGGAGGTAGAAACGCTGTGTGAGAGAAACCTTGGGTGCTGGGTCAGAGAGATAGTAATGCTGGGTAGGAGAAATTCTAGGTGCTGGCTAAGTGGGAGGGAGAAACGCTGGGTGGGAGAGAGAAACGCTGGGTAAGAAGAAGAAGGAAGAAACGCTGGGTGGGAGAGAGAAACGTTGGGTAAGAAGGAGGAAGAAATGGGTGCTGGTGGGGTGGGTAAGAAGAAGGGAGAAATGCTAGGGGCTGGTGGGGTAGGTAAGAGGGAGGAAAAAACTTTGTTGCTGGTGCGGTGGCTAAGAGGGAGGGAGAAAAACTGGGTGCTGGGTGGGAGAAATGCTGGGTGAGTGCAAGAAATGCTGGGTGCTGGGTGGGAGAGGGAAATGCGGGGAGGGAGAGAGAAATGTTGGGTGCTGGATGGGAAGAGGAAACACCGGGTGGAAGAAGTGCTGGGTGGGATAAATGCTGAGTGCTGGTTGGTAGGGAGAAATGCTGGGTGCTGGGTTTAAGAAACGCTGGGTGGGAGAAACACTGGGTGCTGGTGGGTGGTAAACACTGGATGCTGTGGGGTGGGTGGAAGGAAAAATGGGTGCTGGAGAGGGAGAAACACTACATCAATGCTGCCCAGTGCGATGTCTCTCTCTGGTTCTGGCTCCAGCCTCCCCCAGTGCCACAGGCAGCTATTATTACTGCAGGCACGTGAAGGATGGAGGCGGGGCTGACCAGGGGAGTGCACGCTGTCTGGGTGAGGGACAGCCAAGCAGAGCAAGGCAAGCCAGGCATGTGAGGGATGGAGGCGGGGCCAGCCTGGTGTTACAGTCCATGACAGAAAAGAGCAGCTATATGACCAGCTCTTAATCTTGTCAATTTGTCACCCCTCTCAGTTTGGGCCCATTTCCACTAGAATGTTGCATTCTGCATCAGTTTTTCTGGATCCAGATTTCTGGATGACAGGCTATCAGTCATTGTATGGGAAACTGATGCATGATGTAGAAATTCGTTTAGTGGAAACAGGCTCATAGGCACGCATTGGAGTAAGGTTTTTCCGCATCCAAAATCTGCGTGTAGTGGAAACAGGCCCTTAGTCACCCCCCATCATAGGTACACCGCTGATTATTTCCAATTTGTAATGTTCTGCTCTCACCTTAAAGCTGGATTATAGTCTATGCATTCGTGAGCTCTCTCAGATCCAAAAGCAACACAGCAAACAAAATGCAAGCACACTGTACATTTTTATATGCATTCACATGTTCACATGTGCATTATAAGTGTGCATGAGCCATTCGGAGGCGGCCTGGTGATGCGCTGATCCACCTTTTGCGCAATTTTCAATTTTACTTGGTGGCGCACCCAGGCTATGCATATGCATATGCATAGGTTAGGATTTAGTTAGTGTTAGATCCCCTCCCATATGAGGATGACTTCTCTGCAGCGGGAGGGACGAGTACTTAACAAGTTGCATGCAAGCTCTTTCAGGAAACCAACATCCTCCAGTGGTAGACAGGTAATGTGTATGCTAGGTGTGTATTTTACCCCACAAGTGGGGCTTGCACTCTCTTGCGGGTAGGTACTTATCTGTTTTTAAGTAGCACTGCTCATTTCCTTCATTTTTGGTCAGCTGCTCCCACTTAACAGCCTTGCTTTTGGTGTATATGCAGAGCTTCTGTTTGGGTTTAAGGTGCGTTTGCAGTTTCTGGGGGGGCTCAGCGCACCTCTGATAGGAGGCCATTTGGAGGCGGCCTGGTGATGCGCTGATCCACCTTTTGTGCAATTTCCAACAATCAGCACTGTGTACTACTCTGCATGTGGGGAAGGGTGGAGACTGACATGAATGATGATGAGAAGATGCATTCACAAGGAGTGGGGTCAAGAGGTCTCTGTGACAAACGGAAAGCTTGTGCTGCTATTGAATGACATTCAGAATCTATATTATACCAACCAGTGGTGCTCAGCAGAGCTCGAATATTCGAGTAGCTCGAATATTCGAGCTCTTTCTCAGCTATTCGAGCTCGGTATTCGAGCTCCGAATAGCTAGAGCTATTCGAATGGGGCATTCGAGTACACTCGAATAGCCCATTCACTATTCGAGCTATTCGAGCAAAACGGCGCTATTCGAGCTCGGTACCGAGCTCGAATAGCGTCATAGCCCAGATTGATGTCCTTAGAGCCAATCAGAGGGCTCCCAGGCCCTCTGACGGCAGCCAATCACAGAGGGGGACCCTGGCCAGCCCCTACCCTATAAATAGCGGCCGCCATGTTAGGTTTCTCCGTGCTTGCCTGAGACTTGTACAGAGAGAGAGTTGCTCCTTTGTGCTTTGGCTTAGCAAGAGCTCTATTGTGGTCATTTACCTAGCGTTTTTGCTCACATACACCTCCTATATACACCTATATTGTTGTTAGTTAGATAGACATTGTATTTTAGTTAGTAGCTTTTGTGTTACATAGACAGAGACACAGCTGCTGCAGGCTTACACAGCTTTAGGCCTCAGGGCCTGCCTGTGTGGGCAGCTGTTCTCTCCTGTCCTCTGTTAGTATATTTCTCTCATCTATACCAGTATTTCTGCTGCTGTCCTTTACTACTGATTGATTCTGTATTTAGTATTGTAGTTAGGCTAGCCTAGGACACTCACTGTCACTGTTCATAGGCTAAGGCTAAGGCTACTAGCTCCTGCGTGTGTGCACTCACAGTCTTGTACACACACACTCTATTTCCTTCTGATTAGTGATTGATTATTGTAATTAGTTAGTTACTTACTGTTACTACTTGTTACTCTTACTGTACTAGGAGTCTAGGACACTCAGTCACTGTTCATCGGCTACTAGCTCCTGCGTGTGTGCACTCAGTGTCTGATTACACACTACACACACTCTATTTCCTTCTGATTACTGATTGATTATTGTAATTAGTTAGTTACTTACTGTTACTACTTGTTACTCTTACTGTACTAGGAGTCTAGGACACTCAGTCACTGTTCATAGGCTACTAGCTCCTGCGTGTGTGCACTCACTGTCTGAGTACACACTACACACACTCTATTTCCTTCTGATTAGTGATTGATTATTGTAATTAGTTAGTTACTTACTGTTACTACTTGTTACTCTTACTGTACTAGGAGTCTAGGACACTCAGTCACTGTTCATAGGCTACTAGCTCCTGCGTGTGTGCACTCACTGTCTGAGTACACACTACACACACTCTATTTCCTTCTGATTACTGATTGATTATTGTAATTAGTTAGTTACTTACTGTTACTACTTGTTACTCTTACTGTACTAGGAGTCTAGGACACTCAGTCACTGTTCATAGGCTACTAGCTCCTGCGTGTGTGCACTCACTGTCTGAGTACACACTACACACACTCTATTTCCTTCTGATTACTGATTGATTATTGTAATTAGTTAGTTACTTACTGTTACTACTTGTTACTCTTACTGTACTAGGAGTCTAGGACACTCAGTCACTGTTCATAGGCTACTAGCTCCTGCGTGTGTGCACTCACTGTCTGAGTACACACTACACACACTCTATTTCCTTCTGATTACTGATTGATTATTGTAATTAGTTAGTTACTTACTGTTACTACTTGTTACTCTTACTGTACTAGGAGTCTAGGACACTCAGTCACTGTTCATAGGCTACTAGCTCCTGCGTGTGTGCACTCACTGTCTGTGTACACACACTACACACACTCTATTTCCTTCTGATTACTGATTGATTATTGTAATTAGTTAGTTGTACTTCCTGACTGTTACTACTTACTTACTGTACTAGGGACACTCACTCAGTCACCTCACCCACCAACCCACTCCATTAAAGTACCCCACTTTTCACCCGCCCTTTTAAAAAACTTTTGTCTTTACGCCCAAAACATCGAAGATGTCTGGAAGTGGCAGCCAGCGCGGTTTGGGCAAGGGGAAGGGCAGCAAGGGAATCAGGAGGAGAGGGAGCAGCATTGTGGCAGGCCGCGGCCGCGCCACCATGCACAGTTCCGCAGCAGCAGCAGCAGCGTCAGTGGCTAACATTCCTCCCATAGCCACTGGCCGTGGACGCCTTGGGCGCCGCCCAGCAGGAGCATCTGCAACTCACGCTGCAGAGACACAGCAGCAGCAGCGTGTAGCACCTGCTCCGATTTTCCTCCAGCCGGGTCGGAAACGTCCCATTGAGGAAAAGCATGCAGACACTGTGGTGCAACTCATGACGGAGGATGAGCAGCCCGCCATCAGCTCTGCATCCGAGGCCTCCACCCTCACCACCACCACCACCACCCCTGTTCGCAGCAGCCGCCCAGCAGGGTCTGGGGAGGAGGCCAGTTCACCGTCACTCGCCGACCTGTCATTCAGCAGTCTTTTGACCCCAGGCATCATGAGTAAATTGTCTGCTGTTGTTGGCGATCTTGAGGAGGAGATGCTGATGGGCACTTTGGGGGATGAGGGATTGGACAGCAAGACTGTGGCGACAGTCAAGCAGCCCATCCATGCATCAGGAGAGGAGTTTGGGGGGTCATCATCCCAGCAGGACATGTTTCAGGAGGGGGAGGATGATGATGACCCGGTGACAGACAGAGACTGGGTGCCACCACCTCCAGGGGATGTCGTCCTCAGCAGCTCTGAGGAGGAGGAGGAGGATGCGCTTGTGGGCCTTGCAAGGAGGCGCATCATTGCAAGCATTGGCAGCAGTAGGCAGGTCCCACAGCCAGCTGGTGTCTCAGGCTCAGCAGCAGCAGCAGCAGCATCTGCCAGTACCACCACCAGCCGCACCCAAGCCCCCCCCCCAACCACCACAGGGAGACAGGCAGCAGCACTTCCATGCCGTAGGGGGATGTTTCTGTCACCAATCTGGCGATATTTCACCATGCCCACTGTGTACAGCAAGTACGCCACTTGCAACCACTGTCAGCGGAAGTTGAGCAGAGGTGCAGACCCCTTAAAGTTCAGCACCAGCTCGCTCATCAACCACCTTGCTGCGAAACATTTCCACCAGCATGAGGAGTTCCAGAGGCTGAAGGCATCTGGTGCTGGCAGTGGCACCACACCCATCACTGCACAGCCTTCAGCAGCAGCAGCAGCAGCAACAGCAGCCACCCGCCCTCCTGCTCCTCCAGCAGCACCAGCAGGAGTGCGGAAACGCACTGCTCCTCCCCCCTCTGCAACTCCTGCCGCCGACACTGAGGCCTGTTCTGGCAGCCAGTCCTCAGTGGCCTCCTCCGCTGTGTCTGCTGATTCCCGTGCCAGCAAAAGGCCACGCCAGAGCCTTTTGAGCGAGTCCTTCCAGGGGGTGGTTAGGGCTCTGCCTCCCAGCAGCCGTCGCGTGCGGCAGCTGAACGGCTTGCTGGCACGGGCCATGTGCTCCCAACTCCTGCCATACACGCTCGTGCAGGAGGGGAGCGACATTCGTGCGCTGCTTGCTTGCGCAGCCCCAGACTGGCAGCTCCCCAGCAGACACTTTTTCTCCCGCAAGGCCATTCCTGCACTGCACCGCTTTGTGATGGCCAATGTGGAGAGAGGGCTGGAGCACGCGGTTGGTGAAAGGGTCCACGTCACCATGGACTCCTGGAGCAGCCGCTTCGGGACAGGCCGCTACCTGTCCTTCACTGTCCACTGGGTCAGCTTGGTGGAAGGGGGTGAGGATGGGAGAGCAGCAGCGGGCACAGCAGCAGCAGCAACACAGTGGGTGGTGCCACCCCGCAGGGTCAGGGGAACTGCAGCAGGTTCCTCCGATCCTCTGCCATCCTCCGGCACACCTGGCCAAACCCCCCGCCTCAGCAGCAGCGTGAAGGCCCGCCACTGCCAAGCGCTGCTGCACTTGGTCAGCCTTGGGAAGACCAAGCTGACGGCAACCCATGTGTTGGCCAAACTCCAGGAGCAGGAGAGGATTTGGCTGACCCCCAGAGGCCTCAGAGTCGGAAAGGTGGTGGCCGACAATGGGGCCAATTTGGTTGCCGCAATAGACAGGGGAAACCTGACCCACATCCCCTGTCTTGCCCATGTGCTGAACCTGGTGGTGCAAAAGTTCTTGCGCACCTACCAGGGGATGGGCGAACTGCTGGAAACGGCAAGGAACGTTGTGCGTCACTTCCGGCGCTCGGCTGCAGCCTGTGCGAGCCTGGAAGACGTGCAAAAGGAGCTGGATCTGCCACGCCATCGGCTGATCCTTGACGTTCCGACTCGCTGGAACTCCACCCTGGCGATGTTGGAGCGTCTGGTTGAACAGAAGCACGCTGTCAACCAGTACCTTGCCCTGGCCACTGTTTCCGCCGCTCAGAGAAGGGACAAGACCAGCAACATCCCGTCCATCGTCCCCGATGATGACTGGAGGCACATGCAGCAGGTGTGCTTAGTGCTGGCTCCCTTTCTGCAGGCCACTAACATGGTGAGCAGGGACCATGCTATGGTCTGCGAGTGGGTGCCCCTGGTTTGTCTGCTGAACAGGGCCCTCGATGCTTTGCTGGAACAGGGAGCGGCAGCCTTGGACCAGCAGGAGCGGCAAGCAGCTGCACAGTCCACCTCTGAGGGGGAGGAGGAGGAGGACTTGGTGGAGGTCCCTGACCTTGCTGCTGATGAGGGGGAGCAGCACAGTGCAGCTGAGTTGGTGCGGGGGTGGAGAGAGGATGAGGCTGACGAGGCAGAGGAGGAGGATGAGGACAGCAGCACTGCCGTCGATGTGCCAGCAGACGTGGCCCGCCTCTTCCCAATGGCAGCGCACATGCTGACGTGCCTGCGCAGGGACCCCAGGGTGATCCAGATGAAGCAGAGGGAGGACATCTGGATCAGCATGATGTTGGACCCACGCCTCAAGGGGAAGTTGAGCCAGTTCCTGCCGCCTGCAGGAGGAGACCCAGCGCAACAAATAAGGAGCTTGCAGCAGGCCCTTGTTGAGCGCTTGGAGGAAGCCTTCCCCCAGCCTTCCACCCCCACTGTCCAGCAGCCAGCACAGAGGCAGCAGCAGGTGCCTGCATCCAGCAGCAGCAAGCGCCCCACAGACCTGCTGTCTCTCAGCCACGAGCTCTACAGGACTGTAGAGGCTCCGGCAGCAGTGACTAGAGAGGAGGTGCATGCAGCAGCATCCTCCTCCGGTCACAGCCAGCGCCTGACCCGCATGGTGGCTGACTACATGGGGTCCTACAGCGGGCTTGACAGCGATGCCCCTGTTGATCCCATGGAGTATTGGGTCAAGCGCCTGGAGATCTGGAGCGAGCTGGCGCAGTACGCCCTGGAAGTGCTGTCCTGCCCCCCTTCCAGCGTGCTGTCCGAGCGCTGCTTCAGTGCAGCTGGTGGCGTGGTCACCGAGAAACGCTCACGTCTGTCTCACAAGTCTGTGGACAGACTGACGTTTCTCAAGATGAACCAGGCGTGGGTGGAAGGCGAGTTCCTGGCCCCTGTTGTCGGCGAGAGGGGGACATGAACTGGCTAAGAACCATCGTTAATGTGCCTTACCACCCTTTACCACCTCCTGGCTCCTGCTCACTAAGCCAGCCTGGTTCACTTTGACTATTACGTCGCCTGCAGCCACACATTTTACACCTACAGTGGGCTGCTGTGTGCTGCTGCTGCTGTCTGTCTGTCTTTCCCACCGCCAGGGTACACAGATTTACCTTCTGCTGCCACTCTGCCACCAGCTATTACGTCAAAAAATAGCTATATATCTGTGTAATTGGTTGTAAAACCAAAACTAAAAACCATTACAAAAAAAGGTTTAATTTTTCTGAGGTGCCCGGGTTGAAAACTGTGTTGTCCCAGTTGTGTATTGGACACAATGTGGGCTGCACGACCGCTGTCTGGGACCTCCTGTTGTGTTTATTTACGGCCTGGTATCACCGCTAGGTACCAGGGCTATTATGTCACGCTGTCTACCTGCTGCCACACTCACACTACTCCTCCATTACTCCTGCTGCTGCTGTCTGTCTGTGTTTCCCACTGCCAGGGTACACAGAATTACCTTCTGCTGCCACACTGCCACCAGCTATTACGTCAAACAATAGCTGCTCACATAATTACTCCTCCATTCCTCCTCCTGCTGCTGCTGCTGTCTGTCTGTGTTTCCCACCGCCAGGGTACACAGATTTACCTTCTGCTGCCACTCTGCCACCAGCTATTACGTCAAAAAATAGCTATATATCTGTGTAATTGGTTGTAAAACCAAAACTACAAAACCATTACAAAAAAAGGTTTAATTTTTCTGAGGTGCCCGGGTTGAAAACTGTGTTGTCCCAGTTGTGTATTGGACACAATGTGGGCTGCACGACCGCTGTCTGGGACCTCCTGTTGTGTTCATTTACGGCCTGGTATCACCGCTAGGTACCAGGGCTATTATGTCACGCTGTCTACCTGCTGCCACACTCACACTACTCCTCCATTACTCCTGCTGCTGCTGTCTGTCTGTGTTTCCCACCGCCAGGGTACACAGATTTACCTTCTGCTGCCACTCTGCCACCAGCTATTACGTCAAAAAATAGCTATATATCTGTGTAATTGGTTGTAAAACCAAAACTACAAAACCATTACAAAAAAAGGTTTAATTTTTCTGAGGTGCCCGGGTTGAAAACTGTGTTGTCCCAGTTGTGTATTGGACACAATGTGGGCTGCACGACCGCTGTCTGGGACCTCCTGTTGTGTTTATTTACGGCCTGGTATCACCGCTAGGTACCAGGGCTATTATGTCACGCTGTCTACCTGCTGCCACACTCACACTACTCCTCCATTACTCCTGCTGCTGCTGTCTGTCTGTGTTTCCCACTGCCAGGGTACACAGAATTACCTTCTGCTGCCACACTGCCACCAGCTATTACGTCAAACAATAGCTGCTCACATAATTACTCCTCCATTCCTCCTCCTGCTGCTGCTGCTGTCTGTCTGTGTTTCCCACCGCCAGGGTACACAGATTTACCTTCTGCTGCCACTCTGCCACCAGCTATTACGTCAAAAAATAGCTATATATCTGTGTAATTGGTTGTAAAACCAAAACTACAAAACCATTACAAAAAAAGGTTTAATTTTTCTGAGGTGCCCGGGTTGAAAACTGTGTTGTCCCAGTTGTGTATTGGACACAATGTGGGCTGCACGACCGCTGTCTGGGACCTCCTGTTGTGTTTATTTACAGCCCTGGTATCACCGCTAGGTACCAGGGCTATTATGTCACGCTGCCTGCCTCATTGACTGCATGCTGCCACACACTCATCCTCCTCCTCCTGCTGCTGAATTTACCTCCTGCTGTCTGTGTGTTTCCACTGCCAGGGAGCACATACAATGGCGCTTCCAACATGCGTGTGCCACCAGCTATTTGTTGTTACGCTCAAAAATAGCTGCATTTCTTAAAAAAAAAAAAATGAAAAGAGAAATAAGTGAAGAAGAAGAAGACGATATAGGAGAAGATGAAGAAGAAGAAGATGAAGAAGAAGATGAAGAAGAAGAAGAAGAAGAAGAAGATGAAGAAGATGAAGAAGATGAAGAAGATGAAGATGAAGAAGATGAAGAAGATGAAGAAGATGAAGAAGAAGAAGATGAAGAAGATGAAGAAGAAGATGAAGAAGATGAAGATGAAGAAGATGAAGAAGAAGAAGAAGATGAAGAAGAAGAAGAAGAAGAAGATGAAGAAGAAGAAGAAGAAGAAGAAGATGAAGATGAAGAAGAAGATGAAGAAGAAGATGAAGAAGAAGAAGAAGATGAAGAAGAAGATGAAGAAGATGAAGATGAAGATGAAGAAGATGAAGATGAAGATGAAGATGAAGAAGATGAAGATGAAGAAGATGAAGAAGAAGATGAAGAAGATGAAGAAGATGAAGAAGAAGATGAAGAAGATGAAGAAGATGAAGAAGATGAAGAAGAAGAAGATGAAGAAGAAGAAGAAGAAGAAGAAGACAATATAGAAGAAGAAGAAAAAGATATAGAAGAAGAAGAAGAAGATATAGAAGATAAAGAAGAAGAAGAAGAAGTATATACAGTACTGAACAAAATTCTGGACACAACTTCTCTTTTCACCTTTTTTTTTTTAAAGGAACATCCCCACATAATCACTTGCTGTTGTTACTTGGAAAAAAATATGTTTCTTGCATCATTCACCCTCAAAACAAGTGTTGGGAAGCTATTTAAGGCCAATTCGAATAGTCAGCTCGAATAATGAGCTCGAATACCGACTCGAATAGTGAGCTCGAAGTCCGAGGTCGAATCGAATAGTAAAATTTATTCGACTCGAATATTCGACTGACCTCGAATAATTTACTATTCGAATTCGACCAAACTCGAATTTTAAAAAGGGGTATTTGAGCACCACTGATACCAACAAGTATCCCCTTCAGAACATGCAGCCCTGGCCAAGTTTCTGATAAGTGCCTTCATGTGCTTAGTGGTAGGATTCCCCTGATGGGGCCCCAGAATTCCCCTGGGCCCTTACACCCCTCCCCCTACTGATGGTCTGTCTGTGGCCCTGATTGCAGTTACAAAAACATGTCTGCTAATCTTAATTTCAACATTTAATATGAAAAAGAAGTGTAAATATGAGTGTCCAATGATGCTGTGAGTTTACATGAGGATGACTTCAGCAGATATCAGAGAAGGTTTGTTTGAGGACATCAGAACATGATCTCTAACTCCACAAAGTAGGCATGTCCAACACCAGGCTTGCTGTCCTTAAAAGCCCTAAGCCCTGCAAAAAAAAAAAAAAAAAAAAAGTGGCAATCTATATTACAAGTACATTGTTAAAGATTGCTGTCTCTATAAGTGGCTATCCTAAACCTAAGCAATCCTGCTGCTGGTTAGACTATTCTGTTTACAATAATGATGACAAACACATTTGAGAAGTAAGATATTTCTTGCTTGATGACCAAACTTTGCACTAAGTCCTCACAATACTTTGATTTACACTTTTGGTACTAATTGCAGAACTGTCTCCAATCGTCTTAAGTAACATTACTAACAACATCAACCAGTACTGTTTAAATGCAATTTTAAAAACAAACACGTAATATCTGGGCAGTTGACTTTTGTCCCCAGCATAACAATCATGATTATCCACACAAAACAGCTCTTTAATCTTTAGCATTTCAGTATATTTACAACCTGATTTGTATAGTAGAATATCACATTCTGAAATTTGTGCAGAAAAGCACTCATGCACACCTGCTGTAGAACACAAAATACAAGGTAAATGTATGTGGTAAACAGATCATCAGTGCAGTTAGATATTTCAGCAGTCACTTGCTGTTGCTATTGTTGTCATCAAAGACACTGCATCTACTTTTACCATGATAACAGCTCCTGATCCAAGCAGAAAAAGAGAGACTGACTTGATAGATCATTACTTTGCAATAGTTGTGGCACAGCATAACCTTAGTAGTGATGAGATAAACCTCTTTTTTTTGTACCAAGTCAAATCTGAATTATCCATCTTTCCTACTATATGTTAAAATAAAATAAACTAAAACCATGGTTTCTCTAGCCAGCGCGTTGCACTGAATCTTCAATGCATTGATTATGTATCTACCGAGACCATTTACTTCCACTGTAATGTGCTAGTTTCTGCTCTGATGTGAGCCATATGGCAATGACGCAAGAAATCCAGCTGAACAATATAACTTCGTATAAGGCTCATTGGACTTTAACCTTCACAGCAGCATTTCTGTTTTAGCTAAACCTGCCTTCTTTTCAGGGACAGCAACAAGTGTTTAATGGGAGGAGATAGCTGGTAACCATAAATAGAGCCGAGTGCTGAAGTGGAAGAGAAGGTTCAGCTCCAGCCTGCGCTCTATCCTTTCAGCGGTCAGCACATTCAGCACCATGGACAGCGGCTTTCTCAAGCTGGATGCTGCCGAGTTCTTAGATATCTGGCAACGCTTTGACTCTGATGGTAAGTGTGCAGACTTCATGCCACAATGAGTTTAGCTCTGTAAACCAGAACGTGACGTGAGATCCTGTGCAGACAAAAAATAGTCTGAAAAAATGTGAAAAAGTAACCAAAGCTTTTTACTTTATTTAGCTATGTAAATAACATAGGATGTGTAACATTGATGGTATGATTTTTACATAAATTTTGATCATTTAAGTCACCTTAAACTTTAAATGTGCACACAACACATAAACTCTCTCTCTCTCTTTCTCTCTAGTTTAGTTTTAATTTTCCAGTAACCCTCAACCAAGAGTGCTTATTATATAGTTAAACATGCATTTTCCATTTCCTAGGAAACAGAATTGAATTTACCCTGTGAATGTTTTTTAATCATTGGAAATAACTGTAGCTTTTATAACCTAATATTGCTTGCATGGCCTCACCCAGCAAATCAAGGTTCTGTTGTACTTCACAAGTGCATGCAGGACTTTGCTAATGCAATACAGTGATACAGACATTTCTACTGATCTGTGGTGACCCATAGCAACTAAGTAGGGCTATCTTCCATCTTTCATGATGGGTGTTGATAGTCACTGAACTTTGCCTATTTGTCATTATCTTAACAAAGGAGGTATAATTTACGTTGTAAGCAGCACATAGGAAACTGAAGACATTGTGAAAGAACAGACACATAATTATTTGCTTATATGTGGTAGCTTACATAAACATTAACATGCATTTGTAATCTATTCTCTTTGTATGTAGACAACGGTTACATTGAGGGTAAAGAGCTTGATGCTTTCTTCTGTCATCTCCTAAAGAAACTGGGCACAGTAAGTGAATATTTAACTTGTGTAATCAGAATGTTATTTTTTTCATTGTATAAGAACCACATATTTTGTTATATTACACCCACTAGCATGCTGCATTTCCCGAGTGTCATATGAAAAGCAGCATTGTTTGGAAAGTTGCATACATTTTGTAACTGTAAAGCTTTTGCAGGCATCTTCAGTTCCTACAGTAATATATAAAGCACACGATAGCTTATGATATGGATATATGGATAACATGCTTGATTTCTAAGAACCTAGATTACCATATTTATAACTCATGTTAATGAGTATAGTTTGAATAGTGAAATATGTTATTCGGTTACCATTGTGATTTCTTCTGTTTGACTTATGTTGATGTTAATACTAAAGCTAGTAACAGCTCTTGAAATACAACAATATAAGGAAGATACGAGCAGGAATTGTAGTAAAGTTACACATAATACTTTACATACTTACAATAGGAAAAACAAACAGGAAAAACAACCTTATTTAGAAGTGCATCAGGTTATTTTGTACTAATGCCCTTTATGGAATCGACATTTCTTGAGATTGTTGAATTTGAATGGTGAGCTAAAGGCAAGTTGCGCAATAGTCATGACTGTCTTCGGTGAATTATATACAGGGGTAATACAGTAGTGATGTTGCATGATGGTCAAATTCATTGTATCTCATTTGTATTACTTTTCAGTCTTTAGAAATCCCGTCTTGGTTGCAGATGAAGTTTGATTGTATGGACATCACAAATTCAAGCTACAGCCACTTTATGGTTCATTATATGATGTAATTATATCTTTAAGCTGTTTCTCAACTCATATATATTAAACTCACATAAAGGCAGTAGACAGTAGAGATGGCCCGAACGGTTCGCCGGCGAACGGTTCCAGGCGAACTTCCGGTGGTTCGCGTTCGCAAGCGAAGGCAAACTTTCCCGGAAGTTCGATTCGCCCCCATAGTGCACCATTAGGGTCAACTTTGACCCTCTACATCACAGTCAGGAGGCCCATTGTAGCCAACCAGGCTACATTATCTCCTGGAGCCACTCCCCCCCCCCTTATATAAGGCAGGCTCCGCCGGCCATTACACTTACTCGTGTGCCTGCTATAGTGAGAGTAGGGCAAGCTGCTGCAGACTGTTTCTCCTAGGGAAAGATTAGTTAGGCTCTTGGCTTGTTAACTTGCTCCTGGCTAATTCTTATTGCTATAATAGCACCCCACAACAGCTCTTTTCAGAGCTAATCTTGTTCTTGTGATCTATTTTTTTTTCTGTGTGCCCCACTGACACTTGTGTTGCATAGACAGCCTTGCTAATTCATACTATGTGTGTGCCACTGCTTGCCAGGCCCAGCACATTCAGTGACTACCTGTGTGACAGGTGCACATTGTAATACCCAGTACTGCATATACCTAGTACCTGTTGTGTTTAGTTAACCCACCTTATCACTGCATATAACTACCTTTTGTGTTCAGTGAACCCACCTCACTGCATATACCTAGCTGTTGTGTTCAGTGAACCCACCTTACTGCATATACCTACCTTTTGTGTTGAGTGAACCCCCCTCACTGCATATACCTAGCTGTTGTGTTCAGTGAACCCACCTCACTGCATATACCTACCTTTTGCGTTGAGTGAACCCACCTCATCACAGCATATACCTAGCTGTTGTGTTGAGCGAACCCACCCCACTGCATATACCTAGCTGTTGTGTTCAGTGAACCCACCTCACTGCATATACCTACCTTTTGCGTTAAGTGAACCCACCTCATCACAGCATATACCTAGCTGTTGTTTTCAGTGAACCCACCTCACTGCATATACCTACTTTTTGTGTTGAGTGAACCCACCTCACAACATATACCTAGCTGTTGTGTTCAGTGAACCCACCTCATCACAGCATATACCTAGCTGTTGTGTTCAGTGAACCCACCTCATCACAGCATATACCTAGCTGTTGTGTTCAGTGAACCCACCTCATCACAGCATATACCTAGCTGTTGTGTTTAGTAAACCCACCTCATCACAGCATATACCTACCTTTTGTGTTGAGTGCACCCACCTCATCACAGCATATACCTAGCTGTTGTGTTCAGTGAACCCACCTCATCACTGCATATACCTAGCTTTTGTGTTGAGTGAACCCACCTCATCACAGCATATACCTAGCTGTTGTGTTCAGTGAACCCACCTCATCACAACATATACCTAGCTGTTGTGTTCAGTGAACCCACCTCATCACATCATATATCTAGCTGTTGTGTTGAGCGAACCCACCCCACTGCATATACCTAGCTGTTGTGTTCAGTGAACCCACCTCACTGCATATACCTACCTTTTGCATTGAGTGAACCCACCTCATCACAGCATATACCTACCTTTCGTGTTGAGTGCACCCACCTCATCACAGCATATACCTAGCTGTTGTGTTCAGTGAACCCACCTCATCACTGCATATACCTAGCTTTTGTGTTGAGTGAACCCACCTCATCACAGCATATACCTAGCTGTTGTGTTCAGTGAACCCACCTCATCACAACATATACCTAGCTGTTGTGTTCAGTGAACCCACCTCATCACATCATATACCTAGCTGTTGTGTTGAGCGAACCCACCCCACTGCATATACCTAGCTGTTGTGTTCAGTGAACCCACCTCACTGCATATACCTACCTTTTGCATTGAGTGAACCCACCTCATCACAGCATATACCTACCTTTCGTGTTGAGTGCACCCACCTCATCACAGCATATACCTAGCTGTTGTGTTCAGTGAACCCACCTCATCACAACATATACCTAGCTGTTGTGTTCAGTGAACCCACCTCATCACATCATATACCTAGCTGTTGTGTTGAGCGAACCCACCCCACTGCATATACCTAGCTGTTGTGTTCAGTGAACCCACCTCACTGCATATACCTACCTTTTGCATTGAGTGAACCCACCTCATCACAGCATATACCTACCTTTCGTGTTGAGTGCACCCACCTCATCACAGCATATACCTAGCTGTTGTGTTCAGTGAACCCACCTCATCACTGCATATACCTAGCTTTTGTGTTGAGTGAACCCACCTCATCACAGCATATACCTAGCTGTTGTGTTCAGTGAACCCACCTCATCACAACATATACCTAGCTGTTGTGTTCAGTGAACCCACCTCATCACATCATATACCTAGCTGTTGTGTTGAGCGAACCCGCCCCACTGCATATACCTAGCTGTTGTGTTCAGTGAACCCACCTCACTGCATATACCTACCTTTTGCGTTAAGTGAACCCACCTCATCACAGCATATACCTAGCTGTTGTTTTCAGTGAACCCACCTCACTGCATATACCTACTTTTTGTGTTGAGTGAACCCACCTCACAACATATACCTAGCTGTTGTGTTCAGTGAACCCACCTCATCACAGCATATACCTAGCTGTTGTGTTCAGTGAACCCACCTCATCACAGCATATACCTAGCTGTTGTGTTCAGTGAACCCACCTCATCACAGCATATACCTAGCATCCCCCCCTAGATGGACAAAACAGACAAACCAGGTAGAGGAAGAGGTAGAGGCAGACCCAGAGGAAGACCACCCGCACCGGCAGGTCTGTGCGAGGTCGTGTTGATGTGATTTTGTGTGGCCCTGGCCCAAAGGACAGTGCTCAGAAGAAGGCATGTGCCATCAACTCCCAAGATTGTCAGAACGTGGTTGACTATTTAACACAGAACACCTCAACTCCCGCAGCCACCAGCGCTACTACAAGCACCACATCCGCTGCATTTGACACTTCTCAGGAGTTATTTGGTGATGAAATCACTGATTCTCAGCCACTACTGCAACAACAAGATGAAGACGCTAAGCAAGTTACACCACCTCATATGTGTGAGTTATGCGACACTATGGACGTAACGTGTGAGGATAAGGATGATGAAGTACCTGCTGTTGGTGCAGTTTTGGAGGTGTCTGAGGCAAGCAAAGCTGGGCAGGATGATTATGATAATGACGATAATACGGATCCCACGTATGTTCAGAATAGAGGAGATGAAAAGAGGGACAGTTCAGAGGGGGATTCAGAGAGGAGTAGGAGGAGACGAGTTGCTGAAAGAAGCAGGGGGAGCTCGACGTCAAAAACAGCTGGTGGCAGCATCCGGCTCCATGTATCGCCACCTATGTACAGCCAGCCAACATGCCCTTCAACGTCAGCTGCTGAGGCCACCATAGTGCCATCACCCCAGGGGGGCTCAGTGGTTTAGAAATTTTTAAGTGTGTGTGCCTCAGATTGGAGCAAAGCCATCTGTACTCTCTGCCAGCAAAAATTGAGCCATGGAAAGGCCAACACCCACGTAGGGACAAGTGCTTTACGAAGGCAGCTGGAGAAAAGGCACAAACTGCAATGGGAAGAGCACCTGAGGAAAAACAGCACACAAAAGAAAAGCCACCCTCCTTCTCCTCTTCCTCCTTCAGGTGCAGCGTCTTCAGCCGCTTTCTCCCTTGCACCTTCACAGCCACCCTCCTCCACTCTGCCTCTGACCTTGAGTGGTTCCTGCTCCTCTGCCCACAGCAGCCAGGTGTCCGTGGAGGAAATTTTTGAGCGGAAGAAGCCAATTTCTGCCAGTCACCCCTGCATGGCACATGTTCTCAATCTAGTCATTCAAAGATTTGTGTCAAAGTACCCAGGCTTAGAGGATGTCCTGAAGCAGGCCAGGAAGTTGTGTGGGCATTTCAGGCGATCTTACATGGCCATGGCACGCTTTGCGGACATTCAGCAGAGAAACAACTTGCCGGTGAGACACTTGATATGTGATCGCCCGACTCGCTGGAATTCGACCCTGCTAGAACAGGAGAAAGCCGTCACCCATTACCTGTACAATTATAGTAGAAGGACACAATATGGGGAGATGGGGATGTTCTGGCCCCTGAACTGGACACTGATGCGAAATGCATTCAGGCTCATGCAGCCATTTGAGGAGGTGAACAACCTGGTGAGTCGCAGTGAAGGCACCATCAGCGACTTGATCCCCTATGCTTACTTCCTGGAGCATGCTGTGTGTAGAGTGGTGGATCAAGCTGTGGAGGAGCGTGAAGAGTAACAGTTATGGCAGGAACAGTTGTGGGAGCAATTTGCATCAGAACTAGATGTTTCCTCAACAGCACAGAGGGGGGAGGAGGACGAAGAGTGGTGTGGGGAAGAGGAGTCAGACTCGGATGATGAGGAATGTGTTGCTGTGGAGGAGGAGACAGCGGGAGAAGAACAACCACAGCAGGTGTCGCAGGGGGCTTGTGCTGCTCAATGTCCCTGTGGTATTGTTCGTGGCTGGGGGGAGGAGGACTTGCCTGACATCACTGAGGAAGAGCAAGAGGAGATGGAGAGTATGTCTGGATCCAACTTTGTGCAGATGGCATCTTTCATGCTGTCCAGCCTGTTGAAGGACCCCCGTATAAAAAAACTCAAGGGGAATGAGCTGTACTGGGTGACCACGCTACTAGACCCTTGGTATAGGCACAAAGTGGCTGACATGTTACCAACTCACCAGAAGGCAGAAAGGATGCAGAACAAGCTGGCAACTATGCTTTACAATGTGTTTAAGGGCGATGTCACAACACAACGCAAAGGTACCACTGCCAGTAATCCTCCTCCCATGTCCACGCAGGCAAGGACAGGATGCTCCAGCGATCTCATGGTGATGTCGGACATGAGGACATTCTTCAGTACAATGCCTCACCTTAGCCATTCCGGATCCACCGTCCACCAACGCCTGGACTGGCAGGTAGGCGACTACCTGGCCTTGAATGTGGATGTAGCCACTGTGAGCAGCGATGATGAACCCTTGGACTACTGGGTGCGCAGGCTTGACTTGTGGCCAGAGCTCTCCCAATTTGCCATCCAACTTCTGTCTTTCCCTGCCTCAAGTGTCCTGTCAGAAAGGACCTTCAGCACAGCTGGAGGCATTGTCACTGAGAAGAGAAGTCGCCTAAGTCACAAAAGTGTTCAGTACTTCACCTTTATCAAAATTAATGAGGCATGGATCCCGGAGGGCTACTGCCCGCCTGAAGACTAAATCAGTCCCCACACACAGCATCTCTGCCTGCAGTCCGCTTGCCTTCTCCGCCACCACCAACAGGGTCCAGGACTCCAGGCGGATTCCTGAATTTTTAAGGCCGCTGCTAGCAGCGGCCGCTATACTCCTTTTTCTGGTGCGTGTACATGCCTGCCTGATTTTTCTGGCTGCACTGCGGCTGCAACAACAAAACAAAAGGCATGTACATATGCCCATTCCCATTCGTGATCATTACCTTTCCACGGTGAAGGGGCTTGCGAATCACAATGAAGCAATGACCGCCGGCTATATGAATGTCTCGGGGGGGAGTGGGGAGGGCACATTAAAGATAATAAGGTCGTTGCTTCATTGTGGACAGACCAAATTTGAACAGCTGGACAGTCACTGTTGTTCTATCATTGAGCTACCACAGCTCGGCGACCATATGGGCTTGAAAAACCGCCACGGCCTGCACTCTCGCCATGGTGCGCACCAGTCCAGCACGGCCGTCACTGCACATACAGCTGCTTGCGGTGCATTACACAGTGAGTTTGGTGTGTCAGTGTGAAGCAGTACTCTAATTACACACCCTGATTGATGTATACACATGCAAGATGTTTGAAAGCACTTTAGGCCTGCAATTTAGCATTCAATGTGATTCCTGCCCTTAAAACGCTGCTTTGCGTCAAATCCAGATTTTTCCCTGGGACTTTTGGCATCTATCCCACTCATCCACGCCCCCCTCCAGGTGTTAGACCCCTTGAAACATCTTTTCCATCACTTTTGTGGCCAGCATAATTTTTTCTAGTTTTCAAAGTTCGCCTCTCCATTGAAGTCTATTGCGGTTCGCGAACGTTTGCGGAGGTTCGCGAACCTAAAATCAGAGGTTCAGGCCATCTCTAGTAGACAGTAATGACACGTTGGACTCTTCCCCCAGAATATAATAGGAGATGTCTCTGACCATTTTTATGAGAAACCTTCAGCAGGCTAAATTTTACTCTAAAAGGACAGTCCTATTTCATGAAAAATCCACTTACTACTGTAGTGGTTCAGTATAACAATATGAATCATAATAATTTTAACTGTAGTTGCCCTTTTAAATGTACAGATATAATTTAGGTAATGTGCATATGGCCCGGTTCACACTTGTGTTAAGTGGCAAACGGATCTGTGAAAATGGTCTGATTACCGGTCGAGCGGATCCATTTTCACTCAGCCTTCAGCTGCTTCTGTTCCATTTCCCCACATCCCCTTCCCCCCCCCCCTCCCTTCCCCCAGACCCTCCCAGCAAAGTAAATTTTACTGGCTAGAACAGTTCATTTCATCACTAGTGTGAATTTTCTCATTGCCCCCAATACAGCGCTTCAGCTTCCGTTTCCAATCCACTGGGCTCAGCAGTCTGGGAAAAATTGCTGCAGGAGGAAACTTGCGGTCCCTTTGGCGGATTGTGCTGAACGGATCCGTTTGAATGGACGGATGTGAAAGGATCCATAGGTTAACATTGGATCCATTCCCATCCGTTCCGATCTGTTCCCTTCCAATCCGAGAACGGACCATTTTTTAGTGCAGATTTCAGGGCACTCAATGGGCTAGACCAGAATGCTCTGGTCACTCCTCAGCATCCAACGATGAGTTGGAAAACAGTTTTCACCATCCTGGTAGTGGCAGTCATCTTATTGGACATCTGCATCATCAGGTATTTGGCCTTCCCAGGGTGTAAAAAGGGAGAAGACATACTTAGGGCAGTTATATCGGTCTTGTGTGCCTCTGGAGCTAGGTGATTCTGCTGCAGAAGAGATAGGTATGTGGTTTTGGAGGAAAAAGAAAATATTCTGTTGTGGTTAAGGGCTCTAATATAGCTTTGTCTGTATAGCTTTTAATATAGCTTTGTCTGATTGTACTAAGTGCTGGTAACCAATTTCTGTTTCAAAAAGGCAAGCAGGGAACCAGCCAGTCACAGTAGATTGTATATTTTCATGTCATTTTAACCACTTTTATTGTTGTACTACTTGAATGATTGAACTTTTAAACTGCATCACTTTAATTGTTCTGAGTCCAATACTGACCACTCATAAACAAAACAATTAAGCCATATTTAAGGAAACAACTCTTGTATTCAACCTATAATTCTTCAATCTACATTTCAGCAATTAATTACATAATATTGTTGAAAAAGGGGCTGAAGAGGTTGGGGGTAGAAGATGGTAGAAATTGGCTCCTTAACCAGGTCTAGCTTAATAAAGATTTAATAAAATGACACAGACTAAAAGAGGTTACACATTCCTGCTATTTCTTAAACCCCATCTCTGCCTTACTTTACAACTTACAGCCCATTAAGAATGTTGTAGAATGGATGACCCAACACTGGTCAACTAAACCCACCACTTCCTCTTCCCAGGTCCAAGAAATACCACATGTGTAGGGAGAAATGATCAGATTGGCTCTCTGCTTTCTCCCAAGTTGATTCCCCCAGATACTCTGTAACAAGTTAATCAACAAGTAATCTGAGGACCCGTTTTAGCACTCTGTATAAAGGGTGTTGATGAAGGACTCAACCAGAGAGACAGGACCAAGACTTACGGTACCAAACACTAACGTCCAACTCTTACATTACTCATTGGAGGAAGAGGAGGAGCTCAGCCAATGGAGAAATAGCAGGGTAGGTAAGTCAACAAGCAGCCTTCCACAGATAATGCCTGAAATGGGAGGAAGCAGAAAAGCTACCCCCCCCCCCCCCCATTGTATATTGTGAGAAATAGCAGCATCACGTCATCAGCACTTTAAAAGGACCAAAAAAAACTAAACAGCTGGACACCAGTTGCATTAATCATCATGTGAGGGTCCACCACACAGCTGAGTAAAGAGACCACATGTACCAGAGTAAAAGAAAAAAAAAACGCTGACTTACCTTGCTCCCTCTTCCAGCACTGCTGCTGCATCTTCCTCTTCTAACTACCATGCCACATGATACCAAAAGAAAGCAGAAGGAGAGGAGCCACCTACCAGTACTGTGCAGTGTTGCCAACCTTTCACGTTATTTTTTACTGACAAATACCTAAAAATTTAATGACAAAAGATTTTTTTTACTGACAAAACACCCTGCGCCGCGCTACGCGCCGAAAATGGGCGTGGCCACGCAACAGAATGTGGGCGTGGTCGTGGGTGGGGCCAAATATACATGATTTTAATATTGCTGTGAAAGGTCTGCCAGGGAAGTTTGAGCTCTGCCATAGTGTTTCCCCCCCTTCCCCCAAAATACATGTAATCTTACAGCATTTCACCAAAAATCCACGTAATCTGGCAGAGGTTCTTCCAAAATACATTCAATCTGACAGCAGTGGTTCCCCAAAAATAGGTAGCCCCAGGTCTATAGGTGTCCCCAGAATAGGTGGCCAGGGGTATAGATGTCCCTAGAACAGGTAGCCAGGGGGAGAGATGTCCCCAGAACAGGTAGCCAGGGGTATATGTGCCCAGTATATGTAGCCAGGGGTACAGGGCCGGTTCTAGACTGGCACATATGAGGGGGCAGTCAAATGGGTAGGGGGCAACATGTTCGAGGAAATTTGCGGCGACTAAAGTGGGCATGGCAAGTAAATGCACATAATGAGAGACAGCCTTTCACCAGTAAATGCACATAAGAGACAGCCTTTCACCAGTAAATGCACGTAATGACAGACAGCTTTTCACCAGTAAATGCACATAAGAGACCGCCTTTCACCAGTAAATGCACGTAATGACAGACAGCTTTTCACCAGTAAATGCACATAAGAGACCGCCTTTCACCAGTAAATGCACGTAATGACAGACAGCTTTTCACCAGTAAATGCACATAAGAGACCGCCTTTCACCAGTAAATGCACGTAATGACAGACAGCTTTTCACCAGTGAGTGCACGTAATGAGAGACAGCTTTTCACCAGTAAATGCACGTAATGAGAGACAGCTTTTCACCAGTAAATGCACGTAATGAGAGACAGCTTTTCACCAGTAAATGCACGTAATGAGAGCTAGCTTTTCCCCAGTAAATGAACATAAGAGACAGCTTTTCACCAGTAAATGCACATAATAAGAGACAGCTTTGCACCAGTAAATGCACATAATAAGAGACAGCTTTGCACCAGTAAATGCACATAATAAGAGACAGCATTTCACCAGTAAATGCACATAATAAGAGACAGCATTTCACCAGTAAATGCACATAATAAGAGACAGCTTTTCACCAGTAAATGCACATAAGAGACAGCTTTTCACCAGTAAATGCACATAATGGCAAACAGCCAGTGTCCTCAGTATATGTAGCCAGCAGACATATGTGCCCACTATATGTAGCCAGAGGTATATGTCCCCAGTATATGTAGGCAGGGTTATATGTGCCCAGTAGATGTAGCCAGGGGGTATATGTGCCCAGTAGATGTATCCAGGGTTATATGTGCCCAGTAGATGTAGCCAGAGGTATATGTGCCCAGTAGATGTAGCCAGGATTATATGTGCCCAGTAGATGTAGCCAGGGTTATATGTGCCCAGTAGATGTAGCCAGATGTATATGTGCCCAGTAGATGTAGCCAGATGTATATGTCCCCAGTAGATGTAGCCAGATATATATGTCCCCAGTAGATGTAGCCAGGGTTATATGTGGCCAGTAGATGTAGCCAGATGTATATGTGCCCAGTAGATGTAGCCAGAGGTATATGTGCCCAGTAGATGTAGCCAGAGGTATATGTGCCCAGTAGATGTAGCCAGGATTATATGTGCCCAGTAGATGTAGCCAGGGTTATATGTGCCCAGTAGATGTAGCCAGAGGTATATGTGCCCATGGGTAGCCAGGGTTATATGTCCCTAGTAGATGTAGCCAGGGTTATATGTGCCCAGTAGATGTAGCCAGGGTTATATGTGCCCAGTAGATGTAGCCAGATGTATATGTGCCCAGTAGATGTAGCCAGAGGTATATATGTGCCCAGTAGATGTAGCCAGATGTATATGTGCCCAGTAGATGTAGCCAGATTTATATGTGCCCAGTAGATGTAGCCAGATGTATATGTCCCCAGTAGATGTAGCCAGATGTATATGTCCCCAGTAGATGTAGCCAGATGTATATGTCCCCAGTAGATGTAGCCAGGGTTATATGTGCCCAGTTGATGTAGCCAGATGTATATGTGCCCACCCAGTAGACGAGTGACTGGCAGTGGCAGGCGGCAGCGAGCGGAACTTACCTGCGTCTTCTCTCGTCGCCGGCGCGGGATGATCTGCCGCTACTCTGGTCTGGTCCAGACCAGAGCAGCAGAGCTTCCGGCACAGGAGCGAGACGGAAGGTAAGTCCCGCCCGCTGCCAAGCGCCACTGCCAGTCACTCGTCGGAGGGGGACAGTCAGCGAGGGAGGGAGAGCAGTAAGGTGAGAGAAGGGGGGGGAGATTGCCCCCCTTCTCCACCGCTGCCCACAGCTCTTCCTCCACTGCGCTGCTGTCCTGCAACAGAGCGGGCGGCCCTTTTACGGACGCTGCTGAATTCCTTACGGAATTCACGGGCAGCTTAATTTGTATAAAAATTTACAGGCTGCCCGTAAATTTACGGGCGGTTGGCAACACTGATGCAGTTTAGTAATAAGGTTGTATAGAAAGTCACCTCACTAATTGATTTTTATACCAAGACTCCAAGTCCACTCCGAGGTCCTCAAGCCTGGTCTTGAAAATGTCCCTTGTACACTTGCAGAGCTGAGAAGGGTATATATAATCTTATCACTTCTTTCCTGGTGTTAAACGCACTACTCTGAGCATATGTGCTGCAATCTGCGATACTTTTTGTTAGTTTGTTTTTTTATTTTTATTTTTATTCAGGTAGTACAGACAGGGTATCTGAAATTTATATATAAGCTTTGTTTAAATGAGGACTTATAGTATTTGACTTTGTGCACTTGGCATAGAAAATGACAAATCTAGATTCATGACAACTGGTTACATAGATTCCTGATATTTTAAGAGTGTGGTGTGGAACCCAATCCGTGTTATCTTCTCATTAGGAGAATGACAGCAGCAGACGCCTTAAGACTAGAGGAGCTCTTTTCTGCCGGGTAGCAATGGCCTGCTCTTTTATCTGACAGCCCCTGTCAAATCAGTGTCACCCGCTGCACAGTATATGTAGGAAAATAGCGATGATGACATGATGGTGAATGGAAATTGAAACCACTGAGACAAATAACATCTTCGTGGACATTTTGATTTGAAGCCTTGGAGTGAGAGGTGGATAAATGTACGCACATTCTGCTCAGTCAGCGTTATGTCCACAACTCATGCCATTGTTTTTCTTATGCTTTAAAAGTCTGCTGG
Organism: Hyperolius riggenbachi; assembly: GCF_040937935.1. Taxonomy (NCBI): domain Eukaryota; kingdom Metazoa; phylum Chordata; class Amphibia; order Anura; family Hyperoliidae; genus Hyperolius; species Hyperolius riggenbachi. The sequence goes on from NC_090650.1 coordinate 282,546,295, forward strand.
CTTTCAAATGGTTGGCATATACTATAATATGTAGTAAAGAATAGATAACTATCTGGTCATTTACTAGGTTAAACCGTTTAGTATAAGTTCACATGTAATATCATCTGCATTACTGCCACTGCTAGCTTTGTATGGCTTGATGCTTTTTACTGCCTAGTACAGCTATGGGCCCAAGTGACCCCTCAAGCACTCATACATATCAATTGATATGGAACACCAAAGCCTGCACAGGACAACCGTAGTGGAAAAAGGTGTAAGTGGGGCAGGGGAACAGTGTGTTAATTGATTACCTCTATTTAAAGCACATTTAGAGGTTAATGTTACCATCACAACACCAGTGAAGACCTAATACAAGTACTGAAGAAGGGCCTTTGGTAGTGATGCCAGGCTCTAGGTCTTTTCTCTATGATGGGCAGAGGAGGTTTTGTGAATCTTGAATTTGCAGAGGTTGAGCTTGATTGTTGCCTATGTTCAGGAACATCATCGCTGTACGATCTGTACTTGCTACACATTCTCTGCTCATGATACCGGAAGATGGAAGGGCACAACCAGTGTTCAGAGTTGGCCAAGCCAGATGCCAGAAATAACAGCTGAAAAGAGAAAAAAACAAGATATAGATAATGAATGGAAGGAGCGCTGAAAGGTGAAAATTGCTCTGGTACAGAAGGGGAAAAACCCTTCAGTTAGTGAAGTGGTTACGGGAACCTTAAGTGACATGTGACATGATGAGATAGACATTAGTATGTACAGAGCCTAGCACACAAATAAATATGCTGTGATGTTTTTCCACCTTCTCTGCATGAAAGAGTTAATATAGTGCTAAGCAACTGGCTGTTTTTCTCCAGTTTGATCTTGCAGTGAATTGGCCCTTTTTCGCTCTCCTAACTTTTTGGTGATAATGGCGCCTATTTGAGTCAAAGTTTGCCTTTACATATTTCTGTGCATTTGCAGGCAGATTTCGGAGCGGCATTGCATTGAAGAGTCGCCGTTCATAAATAGCAAAGGATGGTATTGTCTTTAATGAAGTGCATCTAATCAGTGGTGCTCACCGCCAGGTCGTGATCACGCTTACGCGTGGATTCACGACCATTTTGACGCATTCCGCCTCGGACACGCTAAGCCGTGAATAGATTTTCAACCACGAAAATCTACTTCGGCTTCGGCTTCGCGTGAATGCGGACAGAAATCCGCATTCACGCTCGTGAAACCCGGCGCTGAAGTCGTGGTTTGCGGAAATGCGTCAAACTATGCGGAAGTGACACATTGCAGGCCAATCAGAGTGCCCCAGCCAGGCCCTAGCAACCAATCACAGGAGGGGAGCTATGCCCTCCCCTCCTGAATATAAAGCGGCGGCCATGATGGAAAAGCTCTGTCCTTGCTAGACTGTGGTGCTGAGAGGATTATCTCCAGGCCATTGTTGTTTGAGCAAGTGCATTTATTGTGTTAAAAACAAAGCGTTTTTTTTGCTAACACTGCTCTTATACTGTACACAGTTAGCTAGTCAGTGAGTGATTGCTGTAGTTAGTTGTAGTCAGTGTAGTGTAGTGGGAGTGTGGGAGTCTAGTCTTATTTAACTGTGTGTAGTGCAGGCAGGTTCAGTGCTGCAGTGTAGTCAGTGTAGTGGAAGTGGGGATTATCTGTGTGTAGTGCAGGCAGGCAGGTTAGTGCAGCTGCAGTGTTCACTTGTATATTCCAGTGACAGTTATACACTTGTACTATTTGCAGGCAGCCAGTCACACCGCCGGCGCCGCCACTCTCTGCCAGCGCTGTTCATTCATTCTGTCAGTGACCTTGTGCCGTGCCCAGTGCCCACTGCTCGCTCGCTGGCATATGAGCATCTCATTACACAGTGTGACATCCTTGTGTGCCCACTGCATCCTTCAGTGACCTAGTTGTATATCCAGTGCCCACTGCTGTGCCCACTGCATCCTTCAGTGACCTTGTACTGTGCCCACTGCATCCTTCAGTGACCTAGTTGTATATCCAGTGCCCACTGCTGTGCCCACTGCATCCTTCAGTGACCTTGTACTGTGCCCACTGCATCCTTCAGTGACCTAGTTGTATATCCAGTGCCCACTGCTGTGCCCACTGCATCCTTCAGTGACCTTGTACTGTGCCCACTGCATCCTTCAGTGACCTAGTTGTATATCCAGTGCCCACTGCTGTGCCCACTGCATCCTTCAGTGACCTTGTACTGTGCCCACTGCATCCTTCAGTGACCTAGTTGTATATCCAGTGCCCACTGCTGTGCCCACTGCATCCTTCAGTGACCTTGTACTGTGCCCACTGCATCCTTCAGTGACCTAGTTGTATATCCAGTGCCCACTGCTGTGCCCACTGCATCCTTCAGTGACCTTGTACTGTGCCCACTGCATCCTTCAGTGACCTAGTTGTATATCCAGTGCCCACTGCTGTGCCCACTGCATCCTTCAGTGACCTTGTACTGTGCCCACTGCATCCTTCAGTGACCTAGTTGTATATCCAGTGCCCACTGCTGTACCCACTGCATCCTTCAGTGACCTTGTACTGTGACCACTGCATCCTTCAGTGACCTAGTTGTATATCCAGTGCCCACTGCTGTGCCCACTGCATCCTTCAGTGACCTTGTACTGTGCCCACTGCATCCTTCAGTGACCTAGTTGTATATCCAGTGCCCACTGCTGTGCCCACTGCATCCTTCAGTGACCTTGTACTGTGCCCACTGCATCCTTCAGTGACCTAGTTGTATATCCAGTGCCCACTGCTGTGCCCACTGCATCCTTCAGTGACCTTGTACTGTGCCCACTGCATCCTTCAGTGACCTAGTTGTATATCCAGTGCCCACTGCTGTGCCCACTGCATCCTTCAGTGACCTTGTACTGTGCCCACTGCATCCTTCAGTGCCCTAGTTGTATATCCAGTGCCCACTGCTGTGCCCACTGCATCCTTCAGTGACCTAGTTGTATATCCAGTGCCCACTGCTGTGCCAACTGCATCCTTCAGTGACCTTGTACTGTGACCACTGCATCCTTCAGTGACCTAGTTGTATATCCAGTGCCCACTGCTGTGCCCACTGCATCCTTCAGTGACCTTGTACTGTGCCCACTGCATCCTTCAGTGACCTAGTTATATATCCAGTGCCCACTGCTGAGCCCACTGCATCCTTCAGTGACCTTGTACTGTGCCCACTGCATCCTTCAGTGCTGTTGTACTGTGCCTGGTGCATCATTCAGTGACCTTGTACTGTTCCCACTGCATCCAGTGATTCATTACTAGCAACATGTCTGGCAGGGTTTCGCGGGGTGAGAGGAAAGGGAGTTCAATTGCCTCAGCCACTTCTGGGACTGCTCCACGTCCAGGGAGAGGACGCCCAGCTGTACGTGGTCGTAATGCAGCAGAAAGGGGGGCAGCAAAGCCTGGGCCGAGTCAGCGGACGCCATTGTCCAAATATTTTAAAGTTTCTGGTCCCCGTGTGGTGGTTGAGCAAATGGAACCTGACGTACTCATGGACATCATGACTTCCTCCCAGACCTCTACTGTGAGCACCACTCCAAGCAGCAGCAGCAGCAGCAGCAGCAGCAGCCAACGTCCCACGCTTGTTGTGACATCCACCCCAGCACCCACTGGTCAGCAGCCCTCCCAGGATGACAGCGTTCTGTCCCTCAGTCCGGCTTCTGGGAACCTGCTGATGCAAGAAGCTCAGGACTTACTGGGGACCGATGTGGCAGAGATTGAGATCGGGCCACAATCACAAGCGTTGTTGAGTTCTGGTGATGAAGAAGAGGGGTCTGTGTCTGGGGATGTAGGGACACAAGAGGAGGTGGTAGAGTCAGAGGAAGAGCTGGATTATGATGATGCTGCTGATGATGACGACGTTGTGGACCCTAACTATGTGCAGCCTGCTGAGTCCGTGGAAGAATGATCAGAGGCAGAGCAGGATGACGAGTCACCTCGGCCTAGGCAAGGATATCGCCATATGTCAGGCAGGGGCAGGGGCATCGGCAGCAGTGGGCGTGGAGGAAGTAGACAGGACACTGCTTCAGCCGGCACCACCACCATGCAACCCCCGGCAACTACTACCACACATTGTTCCGCTGCACCCTCTGCTAGTGGGGGCCGCAGTAAATTAAAGTCACCAGTGTGGGATTGCTTTGAGGAATGTACTGATGACAAAAGGTATGCGGTGTGCAGGTTATGCAGCAAAAGATTGAGCCGTGGGAAAAGTCTGAGCAAGATGGGTACCTCATCCCTCCAGGGCCACCTGAGAAGCCGCCACTGCCGCGAGTATGCGGACTTTAAGAGGAAGCAGGCACTGCTGGCAGGGGTTCCTGAGAGCAGAAGGCCCACCAGCGCAGCAGCATCATCCCTCCCTCAGGGTCGTGAATCCCCCACAGCAGCAGCAGTAGTAGCACGCAAGCGCTCGTCCACCTCGGCTACTCAGGACACAGACATTGAGGCTGGCAGCCAGTGTTCGTCTCTCTCCTCTGTCTCCCCTGCATCCCAGCGTGGTCAGACCCTGCTGAGCGACACCTTTCAGGGTCTGACCAAGCCTCTGCCTCCAAGCCACAGGCGGATCCGCAAACTAAATGGCTTGCTGGCCCGGGCCATGGCATCACAGCTGCTTCCCTACTCCCTGGTGCAGGAGGGGAGCGCCATGTGGACGCTGCTCCAATTTTGCATCCCCGAGTGGCAAGTCCCCAGTCGCCACTATTTCAGCAGGAGCGCGATCCCAGCACTCCACAAGTTTGCGGTGGAAAACGTGGCCCGTTCCCTGGACTACTCTGTGGGCAAGCGGGTCCACGTGACCATGGACTCGTGGAGTAGCAGATTTGGGACAGGTCGCTACCTGTCCTTTACGGCCCACTGGGTGACACTGATGGAAGGGAGGGAGGACAAGAGCGCATCAGCCCAGCTAGTGGTGCCACCACGCGGGATCAGGGGGGATGCAGAAGGGTCCTGTCATGACACTCCCTCTGTACCCGGAAAGCAAGCCCGCCTCGGCAGCAGCAGCGCCAAGCCTCGGCACTGCCAAGCTCTTTTAAAATTGGTGACCCTGGGGAAGGAGAGGCTTACGGCCACCAACGTCCTTGCCGCCCTCAGGAAGCAGGAGCGGAGGTGGCTGACCCCCAGAGGCCTGGAAGTGGGGTATGTGGCAGCCGATAATGGGGCCAACCTGGTGGCAGCAGTGCAGCAGGGAAACCTCCAGCACATCCCCTGCTTGGCCCACGTGCTCAATCTTGTGGTGCAGCGCTTCTTGCGCACCTACCAGGGGATGAGCGAGCTTCTGCAGGATGCCCGGGCGGTGGTACGCTTTTTCCGCCTGTCAGCCACTGCCTCTGCACTCTTGTCCACCTTACAGCAGCAGTATGGAAGGCCACAACACCGGATGATCATCGACATGCCAGTTCGCTGGAATTCGACTCTGGCCATGTTGGAGCGGCTGTGTCAGCACAGGCTGGCTCTTAGGGCCTACATGCTAGACCCAAGTGTCCCCAGCAACCAGCAAGTCCCCATGATTACTGCCACTCAGTGGACACTGATGCAGCAAGTATGCCTGGTGCTGAGTCCCTTCCTGGAGGCAACCAAGATGGTCAGTGAGGAGCGGGCCTCTGTGTGCCAGTGGGTGCCCTTGGTTTGTCTACTGGAGCAGGCAATGGACAATTTAATTGAGCGTGGGGGTGAAGCCCTGAGGCAGTTGGAATAACAAGAGCAGATGGCATCACAGTCCAGCTCAGAGGAGGGCTCACAGCAGGTAGTGGAAGAGTTGGAGGTCCCTAACCTGAATGAGGAGGAGGAGGAGGAGCAGAGTGCAGCAGGCGTTGTACGTGGATGGCGGTTTGAGGAGGACAACGACATGGCACAGGAAGAGGACAGGCATGCGTTATGGGACAATGGCGAGGACGAGGAAGATCTTGCTGGCAGGGCCCACTTGTTTCCCATGGCTGTGCACATGTTGCGCTGCCTTCGCAGGGACCCCCAGGTGATCCATATGCGTTCAAGGGAGGACATCTGGATTACCTTGATGCTTGATCCCCGTCTGAAGGGGAAGCTGGGAGACTTAATGACGCCATCCACCACCGAGCAACGCACAAGGGAGTTGAAGGAGGCCCTTGAGCGCAGACTACAGGAAGCATTCCCCCAGCCTTCCACCCCCACTGTAACTGCTCTGCCAAGCCAGCAAGAGGTGCCTGCCATTGCCACTAGCAGCACAACAACAACCACCAGCAGTAGCAGCAGCAACTGGCGCCCCGGAGACCTGAAGAGCCTAAGCAAGAGCCTGTATGCAGTGCAGCAGCCCAGAACAGAGGTGCCCGCCACAGCATCCACCACCAACCAGCACAAGCAACGACTGACCACCATGGTGTCTGACTATATGGAGTCATCCAGCGGGCTTAATGACACCGACAGCCCCGTGGACCCCTTGGAGTACTGGGTCAAGAGACTGGACATCTGGAGCGAGCTTTCCCAGTACGCCCTGGAACTCCTATCCTGCCCTCCTTCCAGTGTCCTCTCAGAGAGATGCTTTAGTGCGGCCGGTGGCGTGGTCACAGAGAAGCGCTCTCGGCTCTCCCACGCCTCTGTGGACAAACTCACCTTCCTGAAAATCAACCAGGCTTGGGTGGAAGGTGAGTTCCTGGCCCCTATTGTCGGACACAGGGGGACATAAAGTGGCTGCTGCATGTGCTGTTGTTAACTATGCCTGCCTTTATAAAGACAGTTACTACCTGCCTAGTGCCTACCTTGGTTAATTTTTTGGTGTTATGGTACTACTACCAGTAAGTTGCCATGGTCCTCCTTCTGAGCTGCTGAACTGACCGCCCGCTTTGTCCTCCTGACTCAGTCGCTACTACACTCTGCGTTCACACTGCCCGGGTCACTGGGTGCATTTAATTTTTTGGCCAGCACTATGACGCTGTGCTGCTACTACTAGCACCGGTATGTTGCCATGGTCCTTCTGTGCTGCTGCTGCTGCTGAACTGAACGCCCGCTTTGTCCTCCTCCTCCTCCTGACTCAGTCGCTACCACGGTACCACCAATGTACTCTGTCTGCGTTATCACTGCCCGGGTCACCGGGTGCATTTAATTATTTGGCCAGCACTATGACGCTGTGCTGCTGCTACTACTACCACCAGTATGTTGCCATGGTCCTTCTGTGCTGCTGCTGCTGAACTAACCGCCCGCATTGTCCTCCTCCTCCTGACTCAGTCGCTTCCCGCTGCTGCACTCTGCGTTCACACTGCCCGGGTCACCGGGTGCATTTAATTTTTTGGCCAGCACTATGACGCTGTGCTGCTACTACTACTACCAGTATGTTGCCGTGGTCCTTCTGTGCTGCTGAACTGACCGCCCGCATAGTCCTTCTCCTGACTCAGTCGCTACCACCACTGCACTCTGCGTTCACACTGCCCGTGTCCACTGACAACTCTGCTGCGATGTCTTTGCTTATTGCTGCAAAAAAAACAAAAAAAAAATTACAAAAACCTCTCTGGGGCCTTTTTGGCGTCAGCCACTCATCCTCCTCCAGCGGTACCTTCGCCGCCAAGTGCCATTGGAACTCGCCTTCACCTCTTTGACTGCTTAACGCGTATATCCCTTTTTAAAACCACTTATTACCAATTAATAGCCCCATTTAAAGTGTTGATTTCACTTTAAAATCCATTTTCTCTAGAAAAAAAAAATCTTTTGGAATTTTTTATGTTGAAGTTATGTTGCCCCTTATCACCTCGATAATCCATGCAATTTGGGGGATTGTAGCATGTATGGGGGCTTTGTTATTAACGTTAAAAGAAAATCCGCCTCCGGGCGGGAATCCACGCGTGATTACGCCATTCACGGCAGAAAATCCGCGTGGTTGCGTGGACGCGAACGAAAATCCGCATGCGGCCGGGCAGAATGCGGATTTTTTTTTGCAACCACGCGGATTGCCGAATTCGTGGATGAGGCACATTTGAGCATCCCTGCATCTAATCACAAAACAGCTGTTAAGCGCTCTTTGTCAGCCCACTGCTAATGCTGCTGTATCTACCCAGCTAGAAATAAAAGGCTTTTATAGAAGGAATGCCTCGCGTACCTCTTTCCTCACAAACCAGCATTGGAAATTGTGTGAGAGCACGCTAGCTCTGTTTCCTTTGTCAGCTTTACCCACCTGTACCTGGTGCTGGGATCTACATCTTTGTATTTCCAGGTTTATAGCAAAGCCCCCATACATGCTAGAATTACAACATTTGCTAGGTAGTGGGAACAGGGGGAAAAACTTTCAAAAAGACCTTGTAGTTTTTTGAGAAAATGTTAAATGCAGTTACAGTGGGTTGCAAAAGTATTCGGCCCCCTTGAAGTTTTCCACATTTTTTCACATTACTGCCACAAACATGAACAATTTTATTGGAATTCCACATGAAAGGCCTATACAAAGTGGTGTACACGTGAGAAGTGGATTGAAAATCATACATGATTCCAATTTTTTTTTTACAAATAAATAACTGCAAAGTGGAGTGTGCATAATTATTCAGCCCCCTTTGGTCTGAGTGCAGTCAGTTGCCCATAGACATTGCCTGATGAGTGCTAATGACTAAATATAGTGCACCTGTGTGTAATCTAATGTCAGTACAAATACAGCTGCACTGTGATGGCCTCAGAGGTTGTCTAAGAGAATATTGGGAGCAACAACACCATGAAGTCCAAAGAACACACCAGCTAGGTCAGGGATAAAGTAGTTGAGAAATTTAAAGCAGGCATAGGCTACAAAAAGATTTCCAAAGCCTTGAACATCCCACGGAGCACTGTTCAAGCGATCATTCAGAAATGGAAGTAGTATGGCACAACTGTAAACCTACCAAGACAAGGCCGTCCACCTAAACTCACAGGCCGAACAAGGAGAGCACTGATCAGAAATGCAGTCAAGAGGCCCATGTCGACTCTGGACGAGCTGCAGAGATCTACAGCTCAGGTGGGGGAACTTGTCCATAGAACAACTATTAGTCGTGCACTGCACAAAATTGGCCTTTATGGAAGAGTAACCACAAAGATGTATGAGACCGCACACTAGCGATGTCGGGGGATGGGCGTGCAGCGGATCCACCCCTGTACCCACAGGGTATAGCGTACAATTTCTCCAAGACGATCCAGCACAGCTCTTTTAATCAGAAGATTATTTTATTGGATCATAAAAATACAAACATTAAAGCTGCATAGTGGCTACGGTCCACCGCTTCGAACCATCACAGTCCTTGTTCACGCCACACAGCCAAATGAACAACTGCAGACATGCTCTTTATATAGTCAAAGCTCCAACAAGGCAACCAATCAGAGGAACCTATGCAAATGACTGGACCTGATGGGGAACTGCAGGGCTTGTCCACAAAGGGTACCGCCCTCCCACTCCATTGGTCAAACATTTTGAAATGCATGACGTCATTGCAGTAACATAAACATGTAAATAGAAACATTTCTAACTCTGATCTATAGCACCTGTTAAACATCTAAAAAGATCCTGGGAGGAATCCAGGGCATCATGATGCAGAGGGCATGGGTTTGGATGTGTCATATACAGTATAAAACTGTAAACGAAGGAACACTGAGCGCTGCCCGCCGTCGCCATGGCAACCACCATCACATGACAACCAATGCAGAAGGACGTACGCAATGACGCCTCTACTGGCGTCCTAATGCCACCGCGATGCGGAAAAACAGACGCATGGTACGCGTATAAAAATACGGGACAGACACAGACAAAAATGTGTATTTTTGTCTGTGTCTGTCCCGTATTTTTATACACGTACCATGCGTCTGTTTTTCCACATCACGGTGGCATTAGGACGCCAGTAGAGGCATCATTGCGTACATCCTTCCGCATTGGTTGTCATGTGACGGTGGTTGCCATGGCGACGGCGGGCAGCGCTCGGTGTTCCTTCATTTTCAGTTTTATACTGTATATGACACATCCAAACCCATGCCCTCTGCATCATGATGCCTTGGATTCCTCCCAGGATCTTTTTAGATGTTTAACAGGTGCTATAGATCAAAGTTAGAAATGTTTCTATTTACATGTTTATGTTACTGCAATGACATCATGCATTTCAAAATGTTTGACCAATGGAGTGGGAGGGCGGTACCCTTTGTGGACAAGCCCTGCAGTTCCCCATCAGGTCCAGTCATTTGCATAGGTTCCTCTGATTGGTTGCCTTGTTGGAGCTTTGACTATATAAAGAGCATGTCTGCAGTTGTTCATTTGGCTGTGTGGCGTGAACAAGGACTGTGATGGTCCAAAAGGGGGGACCGTAGCCACTATGCAGCTTTAATGTTTGTATTTTTATGATCCAATAAAATAATCTTCTGATTAAAAGAGCTGTGCTGGATCGTCTTGGAGAAATTGTACGCTATACCCTGTGGGTACAGGGGTGGATCCGCTGCACGCCCATCCCCCGACATCGCTAGTGTGCGGTCTCATACATCTTTGTGCTTGATTCTGTACCCGGAGACCTGCACTGTGATGGATACGGACGGAGATCTGGCCCCGGAGGGCAGCTCTTACTCCCGGACGCAGACACAGAGCATCTTGGCGTTGGCTGAAGGGGGCGCCACTTTTCTGAATCAATCAGACGCCAAACTCATCAAGCGCGAAATTGAGACCCTCCGCAAAAGTAGAATCTCATATGATTTGCATGCTAAAACTTTAGCAGAATATCATAAAGCTGGAAGAATCCCAAGATCCATAAGAGGGAATGTACCACCTATGATGTTTCCTGGCGAGAAGGAGTTTTGCAAAGGATGGGAAGGGTTCTGGAATAAAGCCGCTTTTGATTCCATGCTATTCACGATTGTGAGGATACACCGAGAACTACAAGTGATCGATGATAAAATTAAAGCCTTAAAAACGGAACTGCGCCATGCATTAACAGGGGAGGAGTATGATCAATACATGGAAAGCCTTGATGACAAGATGGAAACTTTCCTACATTCCCAAGAAGATACAAAACGAGCGAAGTTCAAACGAGATATCTCGGATTACACCAGTGGTTACGTATACACATGGCAGAAGGTTCCCAACCCTGCAGTAGGCAGGGGAAGAGGACGCGGCTGACCCAGACCCCGCAACCCTCCCCACCCGAAAGGTGAAGCAGTAGGCAGCTCCGCAGAGGAGAGTAATACTTCTGAGACCTCGATACCATCGGGGGACTCCTCACCTGCCAGTACAGGAAAAGTAGCCGCAGGGGTGGCAGGAAACACCGGTCCAAAAGGGAAGAACAACAGGAGGGATCCAATGCAACTACGCCAGAGGAAAACGTAGTCTCCCTTGTTGTGAATATCTCAGATTCACCCCTCAGTGTGATCGAGGAGAGGGTGCTTAATTTTGGACTTTCTTTTTGTCCTACCAATTTTCCCAATTTTTTTCTCTTGGATATCGAATTGCACAGTTTTTTCAGATCAGTGAAACTTAAAATTTTTTTCAGTAATCTTCCAGAACGTCCAGTTGCTCAGGAAGTTGAAGAACATGGTCTTTCTCTTAAGAACACTGGCCTTAGGAATAAGAGTGCGTTCAAGCCACCCTCCAATCCTGCCATCGATCTTTTTATTTCTAATGTTAAAAGAGAACTGGCCACTATTGAGGCAGAGTGCAAAAATGGCCAACGGAGAACTGTGTCCAATCTAACTAGTGAGGAACGTCTAGCAATTAGTAGTCTTCAAGAACGGAAGGACATTACGATTCGTCCAGCTGACAAAGGAGGGGCGGTGGTGGTCCTTAATACGGCATATTATGTGGAGGAGATATATGCACAGTTAGCTAATGGTGATGTATATGAAGAACTGCCTTGTGATCCCACATATCGAGTACAACAGAAACTTAAGGGACTTGTTGATAATGCTGTCGGCCAAGGTATTGTGGAAGAGGACTTAAAACAGTTTTTGATTAACGAACACCCTGTAGTTCCTCTTTTCTATACATTGCCAAAAATACATAAGGACCTTCACCGCCCCCCCGGACGACCTATTGTTGCCGCCGTGGACTCTGTGTTCACTCTCGTGGCACAATTTTTAGATAAAGTGCTACAACCATATGTTACACAGCTAGATTCTTATATTAAGGACACAGGAGATTTTTTGAACAAACTTGCCTCTATTGAGCAGGTAGAGGGAGAGCTGATGCTGGTCACCATTGATGTCGAGAGCCTCTACACCGCCATCCCACATGATGGCGGTGTAGAGGCTGTAAACCACTATCTGTTCACCCGGTCCGACTACGATCACCAACAGCGAGGTTTTTTGATAGCGCTTTTGAATCTGATTTTGCGGGAGTATTATTTTTCTTTTGAGGGTCGATTTTTTCTGCAGCGACGCGGTACTGCCATGGGGTCGAACGTGGCCCCTTCTTACGCTAATCTTTTTATGGGTCTCTGGGAGGAGGCCTTTGTTTACCACGACCCACTGTTCACGATGTACGCCAAAGGATGGTGGCGGTACATCGATGACATTTTCTGTTTGTGGGCGGGGCCACGTTCGACCTTTACAGTGTTCGTTGATAATCTACATAGCAAATGCAGACACATTCGTTTGGTGGTCAACGCGGACCGGCAGAAGGTGTCCTTTTTGGATATGTGTGTCTTTAAGAAGGATGGGAAGCTTAGCACGGACCTGTTCGTCAAAAGTACGGACAGGAACTCGGTGCTTCATTTTGACAGCTTCCATCCACGTCATCAGGTGGTCAGCATTCCTAATAGCCAGTACGATCGGGTGACAAAACTGTTGGTGACACTCAATTGAGGGAAAGGAGACTAGTTGAGATGGGCAGAAAATTTCAGTCTAGAGGCTATCCCCCTGATATAGTAATGAGATACCAAAAGAGAAAGAATAAGTTGAGAAATAGGGGTAGGGATCAGGGACGAATAGCATTCGTCTCTACTTTTAATACTATCAGTGATGAGGTACAACGTATTGTTATGAAACATTGGCGCACCCTTAAAGATTCCCTCCCACATGTTCCTGAATTCCAGCAGCCTCCTTTATTTTCCTACAGAAGGGCCTCCTCTTTAAGATCCAGGCTTGTTCACTCCGACCCTAATCGTGGGTCCAATATACAGGTGCCCCGTGTGTGTGGTACCTTCCCTTGTCTCAGCTGCCACATGTGCCATAGCATTATTATTTATTATTATTTAGTATTTATATAGCGCCGACATATTACGCAGCGCTGTACAGTATATGTATATACAGTATATGTATATACTAACTGTCCCTCAAAGGAGCTCACAATCTAATCCCTACCATTGCCATATGTCTATATTACGTAGTGTAAGTACTGTAGGCTAGGGCCAATTTTTAGAGGGAGCCAATTAACTTATCTGTATGTTTTTGGAATGTGGGAGGAAACCGAAGTGCCCGGAGGAAACCCACGCAGACACAGAGAGAACATACAAACTCTTTGCAGATAGTGCCCTGGCTGGGATTCGAACCAGGGACCCAGCGCTGCAAGGCGAGAGAGCTAACCACTACGCCACCGTGCTGCCCACAATTAGAGGTGATGTTTTTTCTCACCCTTCCTCTGGTAAGAGATATGCGATTAGAGGTCGCTTTTCTTGTTGTTCGCGCTTTGTTGTTTATATGCTTAAATGTCCATGTGGCAGCTGCTACGTGGGAAAAACCACACAGGAGCTCAAAGATCGTGTTTCCAAACACAAATCCAATATTAGAGGTAGAAGCTTGGATCATGCAGTCTCAGAGCATTTTGTTCAATTTAGACATGATGTTAGTCAGCTTAGAGTCCAAGTTATTGATGGGGTGCCCCGTGGGTTTAGGGGTGATAGGGGTAGAGAATTGTTAAGAGAGGCACGTTGGATTAGGGAATTGGGGACTATTGGTCGTGGGGGATTAAATAAGGAATACGACTTAAATTTTGTATGGTAGATGTTCCATGGCTCTGGGTCTGTTGTTTGGGGGTAGGGGGTGTCCTTTGGGTCCCCTTCTCATTGTCACTTTTGTATCATAGGTTCTTATGCACTTTTTTACTATGCATTATAGAACTAGGGGTGTTATTTTATGGGTTGAGTCCGGGTCACCTATTGATAGCATTGGGCATGCGTATTTTTGTCTGTGTCTGTCCCGTATTTTTATACGCGCACCATGTGTCTGTTTTTCCGCATCGCGGTGGCATTAGGACGCCAGTAGAGGCGTCATTGCGTACGTCCTTCCACATTGGTTGTCATGTGACGGTATTTGCCATGGCGACGGCGGGCAGCGCTCTGTGTTCCTTCGTTTACAGTTTTATACTGTATATGACACATCCAAACCCATGCCCTCTGCATCATGATGCCCTGGATTCCTCCCAGGATCTTTTTAGATGTTTAACAGGTGCTATAGATCAGAGTTAGAAATATTTCTATTTACATGTTTATGTTACTGCAATGACGTCATGCATTTCAAAATGTTTGACCAATGGAGTGGGAGGGCGGTACCCTTTGTGGACAAGCCCTGCAGTTCCCAATCTGGTCCAGTCATTTGCATAAGTTCCTCTGATTGGTTGCCTTGTTGGAGCTTTGACTATGTAAAGAGCATGTCTTCAGTTGTTCATTTGGCTGTGTGGCGTGAACAAGGACTGTGATGGTCCGAAACGGTAGACCGTAGCCACTATGCAGCTTTAATGTTTGTATTTTTATGATCCAATAAAATAATCTTCTGATTAAAAGAGCTGTGCTGGATCGTCTTGGAGAAATTTATGGAAGAGTGGCAAGAAGAAAGACATTATTAACAGAAAAGCATAAGAAGTCCCATTTGCAGTTTGCCACAAGCCATGTGGGGGACACAGCAAACATGTGGAAGAAGATGCTCTGGTCAGATGAGACCAAAATGGAACTTTTTGGCCAAAATGCAAAACGCTATGTGTGGCGGAAAACTAACACTGCACATCACTCTGAACACACCATCCCCATTGTCAAATGTGGTGGCAGCATCATGCTCTGGGGGTGCTTCTCTTCAGCAGGGACAGGGAAGCTGATCAGAATTTATGGGAAGATGGATGGAGCCAAATACAGGGCAATCTTGGAAGAAAAACTCTTGGAGTCTGCAAAAGACTTCAGACTGGGGAGGAGGTTTACCTTCCAGCAGGACATCGACCCTAAACGTAAAGCCAGGGCAACAATGGAATGGTTTAAAACAAAACATATCCATGTGTTTGAATGGCCCAGTCAAAGTCCAGATCTAAATCCAATCGAAAATCTGTGGCAAGATCTGAAAACTGCTGTTCACAAACGCTGTCCATCTAATCTGAGTGAGCTGGAGCTGTTTTGCAAAGAAGAATGGGCAAGGATTTCAGTCTCTAGATGTGCAAAGCTGGTAGAGACATACCCTAAAAGACTGGCAGCTGTAATTGCAGCAAAAGAGGGTTCTACAAAGTATTGACTCAGGGGGCCGAAATAATTATGCACACCCCACTTCGCAGTTATTTATTTGTAAAAAATGTTTGGAATCATGTATGATTTTCATTCTACTTCTCACGTGTACACCACTTTGTATTGGTCTTTCACGTGGTATTCCAATATTATTGATTCATGTTTGTGGCAGTAATGTGACAAAATGTGGAAAACTTCAAGGGGGCCGAATACTTTTGCAAGCCACTGTAAATAACAGATATTTGACTTGATTCACTAAGACAAATAGCATGACTTATCCAAGTTAACATGCCGTATCATAGCGAGCGCAACTTATGCCTCCTAATTGGCAATGATGAGAGCTCCTCTCGTCCTGTCCTGATCCCCTGTGGGCTCGCTATGCTACTCTGAAAAGGCATGATAACTCTGATAAGCTGTGTTATCTCTGATAAGGCATGCTATTTGTCTTAATGAATCAAGCCCATTATATCCACCAATCAGTAATGAAAATGAACATATATCAATAGAAAGAGCATTGTATTTCCTTCCGGGGTTTCCAGGCAATCAGCACACCGCGCGTAATGACCACCTTAACACCTGGTGCAAGTGCAAGGCTTTGCCAGGCATTCAAATTGGTCTGTTAAAGGACCAATAGGAGCCCCAGTGCCTAGTGACACTTTCAAAGATGCTTTGCTGGGCTTGCTTGATATAGTTAAAGGGGCACTATGGCGAAAAATTGTAAAATTTTAAATATGTGCAAACATAAACAAATAAGAAGTACGTTTTTTCCAGAGTAAAATGAGCCATAAATTACTTTTCTCCTATGTTGCTGTCACTTACAGTAGGTAGTAGAAATCTGACAGAAGTGACAGGTTTTGGACTAGTCCATCTGTTCATGGGGGGATTCTCAGGGATTTATTTATTTTCAAAAGCACTTAGTGAATGGCATTTGCTCTGTCCAACTGCCAAAAAGCTGTGTAGCGAGCAGGGAAGCTGGCCAGCATCATTGTTTAAATCCTTTATAGGGAATATCTTTATAAAGAATAAAAGACTTGCTGAGAATCCTCTATGAAGAGATGAACTAGTACAAAACCTGTCGATTCTGTCAGATTTCTACTACCTACTGTGAGAGCAACATAGGAGAAAAGTAATTTATTGCTCATTTTACTCTGGAAAAAATGTACTTCATGTCTGTCTGTGCACATATTTTAGATTTTACAATTTTTTGCCATAGTGCCCCTTTAAAGGAGTTATCAGGCAATACTACGACGTCATCACCGCAGACCGGGAAGCAGAGGAGGCGAGGAACATGCTGGGAGCTTGGGGCTGGAGAAAGTCCCGGGTAAGTAGCCCTTATTTTATGTAGTATTGCCTGATAACTCCTTTAAGCATAGCAAGTACTGTTTGTCGCTCGTCTGGGATCTTCAATCAACATAATGAGAGGATGTTGGTGTTGGACATTTTTTAAGGGTATAGGCAAGGGATTAACTAAAGGTAAGTATTTATGGTCAGTAAGGACTAATCAAAAACAATTGTCATTGTTACATCTTTTTTTTTTTTTCATTTTAACTCTCTATTGAAATGGGAAAGGGATATTTCAGTAGCCCAATACCCATTCCACCTGGGTGGACGGGCATCAGGAGGCCCCCCTCCCCCCTCTTCCCCAGGGCCTACGCTCACAGCCTAGTTTACCTTCGTCAGGTGTCAGCCCAGGGATAAACACACTGGAAATGCAATGGGAACAGAGATGCCTTTTGCTGTATGTTAGAAAGATAATTTAACCATTTGCACAATATACTGTATTTGTGCCTGAAAGCTGTAAGATGTATTCTAAATCCATCTACTGCTCTTAAGAGACAAAGGCGAAATTATATTTCTTACATATAGGTAACCATGGGAACAGACCTAACCTACTGTATAGGGTGACTTTTGCCTCTGTTTTGCCTCTGTTTTATAACCTGGTTGGGAGCTGGATATTAGCACTTGTTTGTGTTTATAACCTGATGCTAGATAGTTCTTGATGTGCTGAATGGTTGAAGATTCTTGCTTGAGCTGCCATGTGTTGTGGCTTGTGATTTCACCTTTACGGTACTAGTCTAACTAGCATGTTAAAGGGACTCCGAGCAGTGCCTGTGGGTATGCCTTTAAGCATACCCACAACGAATTAATTATATCCTCACAACTACCGGCATGATGTTTGTAATAATATCCCCCTGGGTTCCTTGTATTTCATTGCATTGCACTAAATAGAGCTGCCGACACTGGGGAAAGTGTCATCCTGCATAATACAATGCTGAATAAGGAATCCAAGGATGGCGGCTGCGATTTCAAATTCGATTCGAAAATAGCGAAAACTAAAAGGCGTAGGGTGGCGGTGTATATATAAATGGAAAGAGGAGAAAGAGAGCTTCAAAATGGTATGCATCTTTCCATAGTTACTGCACTGTTCGGAGTGCCTTTAATGTCAGGATTCATAACACCATTTTGGTGATCTAATATTTGAAGTGATTTTATCTTTTAGAGTCGCCATTACAAAAATAATGTTTTTAGATTACAAAATGAATACAACAGGTGAAAACAGAATACTAGAATGCTCTGGAATGTAGATTGTATACAAGGCCATGTGTCTATTTGTGTAGCATTGTTCACATTCAATACATTTTATGTCAAATGGTGCTATCTTACACGTTTTATTAATTCTTTAAAAATCACTCATGTATTGGTTTCTAGAATGCAATTACTAAAGAGAAAGTCCAAAGAGTGAAGGACCGATTCATGTCTGCATATGATGTCACTTCAGATGGACGCCTACAGATACAAGAGGTATGATGTACATATTTATATTTATTAAGGCAATAACAATACCGCTAAAGCAATGAAGAGAAGTCTATACTGCATCATTGATGCAGAACTGTGCATACATTTCTTTTCAGTTAGACATGGATAATGCAGAATGTGGACTTCTACAGGTTATTAATGCATTGTGTAACCTTGAAGATAATTTTATGTGAAGTCTTGATTGAAACATATAGAGAACTCACTTCTGCAAGTAGGCCAGGGTTCTTTGCTTTTAATATACCTATAGTTTTAAAAATCTTTTTATTGCTAAAAGGAGCAATAATATAACCATAACAACAATAAATTATAACGAAAATGCTCATACAATACCTTACAGGTTTTGCATACAAAATATTGATTATTATGGCTTTGGGCTTACTGCTATTAATATGTAGTTGTCTGCCTTTATTTTAGCACACCTTGTTATGTTTAGAAAAGACAGATCACATAAAATAAGGAGGGGAGTTCTGTATGTTTTGAAAAATCTCTTTATATCCGTTATGAAAGAAGACATGGCTGAGGACTGTGGCAGAGTGGAGTCTGTATGGGAAAATGTTCATGTTGGAAGTAAGAGTTGTCAATTACTTATTGAGGAATATTATCAACCTCAAAACATAAAACAACATGGAGGAAGTATAATTATTGCAGCAGATTGAAAAAGCTACAAGCAAAAATGGGGTCATAGTTGTATGCAATTTCAATTATCCAAACATTAACTGTTATATTGAGGCTACTTGCTCTAGTAAAATTGGCAGATTGATTTACACGACAAGACAATTACTTAACCATGCTTGCTTGATGTGGTAATTTCAAATAGACCAGATATTATATCTTATCTAATGTGCAAATTTGAGAACACTTGGAAAACAGCAACCATAATACACTAGTAAGTAGTCAGATCAACTTGTGACCTGTGGCTGTGTGACTGTCCCTAAAGAGCAAGGGTTTGCAAGTCCACGGGGTGGGGGGAAAGGGGGCGCAATTTTTACACCCTCGCCCTGGGTGCAATTTAGCCTAGAAACTGCCCTGATTATACTCAAAATGGGTTAGCAGTGGGGTCCCGCAGAAATCAGTGCAAGGTGCAATCTTTTTCAATTTTGATCTAGTAGATGGAATAGCATGAAAAAAACTGAACTGAAGCATAAAGCAATAGAAATCGACCATGAATGCGCATAAAACAGCATGCTAACTCAAGCCAAAGATTTTAGCACACCAGGCAACCTGGGCCTTGCATTTACGTCACAGGTGCTACATTAGCAATTGGATCAGCTGGTAAAGCATGTATGTCATGCAGGAAGACAGATGGGACACTTTTTTTTACACTTGGAAGTGAACAAAACTCTATAGGTGCTAGTGTTTTCCAAGAAAAGTTTCTTGTGCAAATAGGGGTCATGTCTTGTTATATTGGTAATACTTCCAGCATTGCTTTTATCTAATTTATCCCCTGTTTATCCTGTATTTTAGTCTATGTTAGCACATTTCTGCCCATTAGGATAGAAGTGAGCTAGAGGTAGCCAGTAGAGCCAGGGCCAGATTTGTACTCTTTACCGCCCAAGGCCACTGTCACCAGCCGCTGGTGTAGCCTGCTCGCCTCCACACTGCAGTAGCCATCAGTGTCACCTCTCCACTCGTCTCCAGCGCAGAAGCTTTCTCTTCACCTCCCCCTCCATCTCCATCAGCCGCTGCTATACATCTTTCCCTCCAACCAGCATTCCTCACTTGTGACTTGCCAGCATGTTACCAGCGAGTCAGACGGGAAGAGGAAGCTTCTATGCTGGAGACGAGCGGAGAGGTGAGTGACTGGTGGCTGCTATTCCACATCCGCTTGTAACTCTGCAATGCTGCCCAAGTCCATAGCCGCCAGCCACAACGCCAGCGTGCAGAGAGAGCAGGGTGGCTGCTGCACAGGCGGCTGACAGCAGAGCACTGCGATCAGGTACTCGCCTGATCTCCCTGTACTGCAGCATTTGCAAGCTTGCAAATGCTGCACCAGTTTAGCCTGCTGCTTTGGTGCCCTTGCTCCTGTGGGGCCCTAGGCCATGGCCTAGGTGGCCTTGGCCTAAATCCGGCCTTGAGTAGAGCTGAAAAATCACAAACACTGGTTCACATGACAGCTGGGGGCCCCAGTCTCTCTCACTGGCTGGGGCCCCCAAACCACCATGCAATACCCAGAGGGAAGTGTGGGTGGGCCCTGGACCTCTCACCCCCAGGGAATTCACCCCCACTGCCTCTGAATTGAATGCTAACTGCAAAACACACAATTTGCTCACTCCCAGCTCACCTTTATCTGGTCAGCAGGCGCCAGTCAGCCAATCAGGTATACTGTCATACACCCTTTGCCTGCTGTACCAAATCTAGCAGGAATTGCATAAATTAGCATTCAGGTGTGAGGTTTTTAGTGGACGTAATCATAGATTACATCTTTTACAGGGCACATCTGTAGGCACATCTCCCACACAGTCCCCTCCCTAACCACTCACCTGTCAACCGCATCCTGGAAGCTGCAAAAAATAAATTTAAAATCGTAAACACTGGTTTGCATGACAGCCGGGGGCCCCAGTCTCTCTCACTGGCTGGGCCCCCCAAACCACCATGCGATACCCAGAGGGAAGTGTGGGTTGGCCCTGGACCTTTCTCCCCCAGGGAATTCACCCCCACTGCCTCTGAACTGAATGCTAACTGCAAAACACACAATTTGCTCACTCCCAGCTACAGCACTTTCCTACCTTTATCTGGTCATCATGCGCCAGTCAACCAATCAGGTATACTGTCATACACTGTCAAACGCCCCATGTAGGCACATTTCCAAACACGGTCCCCTCACCTGTCAACCGCATCCTGGAAGCTGCCAAAAAATGTTTTTAAATCACGGGGCGTCCCTGTAAAAGATGTAATCTACGATTACGACCAACCAAAGCCTCCCAGCTGAATGCTAATTTATGCAATTCCTGCTAGATTTGGTACAGCAGGCAAAGGGTGTATGACAGTATACCTGATTGGCTGACTAGCGCCTGCTGACCAAATAAAGGTGAGCTGGGAGTGACCAAATTGTGTGTTTTGCAGTTAGCATTCAGTTCAGAGGCAGTGAATTCCCTGGTGGTGAGAGGTCCAGGGCCCACCCACACTTCCCTCTGGGTATCGCATGGTGGTTTGGGGGCCCCAGCCAGTGAGAGAGACTGGGTCCCCGGCTGCCATGCAAACCAGTGTTTGTGATTTTAAATTTCTTTTTTGCAGCTTCCAGGATGCGGTTGACAGGTGAGTGGTTAGGGAGGGGACCGTGTGGGAGATGTGCCTAATCTACGATTACATCCGACCGGAGCCTCCCACCTGAATGCTAATTTATGCAATTCCTGCAAGATTTGGACAGCAGACAAAGGGTGCATGACAGTATACCTGATTGGCTGACTGGCGCCTGCTGACCAGATAGAGGTAGGACAGTGCTTTAGCTGGGAGTGAGCAAATTGTGTGTTTTGCTCTGAGTAGAGCTGGCAAGGTAAGTGTGAGTGGTAGGAGTGCAGACAGTGAAGGACTATTACATAGGTGATTGGTCTCTGATTTATGATTATTAGACCAATGGATGTGCTTCCAAGTTCCAACAGTGTGGATGAGCTAAATCTCGGGTGGACTAGAACATTAGTGTATGATAATCATTATGACAGGCAACAACACAGAGGAGGTAGGTGATGGTTTGGGTAGCCCAACATGTATAGAGCCTGGATGTCTTGTTTAGAGAGAATAACATTAAAGTAGAGTTTGCTTCCTCCCTGTGGAGTGCCCAACAGGCAGATGTAAAGTTGTGCTGCATGCACAAGGTCAGGACAGTAAGCCTTCAGACAGCATGGAGCAGAAAAGACAAGTAAATAGGGCAACATTTTTTTAAGTGCCTAATATTGTAGCACAAGTGTGAAGATGGGGAGGCGTATCTTCGATTCAATTCAAAACTGTCCCACTGGCGTATCCAGACGGGGGTTCTGGATGTATGGAACACCCCCCTGAGACTCCTGTACCTTTAAAAAAAATTCCCTGAAATCGATGAAGCAGACAAGCTGGTAAATATACAGAGGCTTGCCTGCAGGGTCTGTGGGAAAAACTCAGCTCTTTCCCTATTGTAAAGACTGCATGTAGACAGCTACATAAGGTATGTCACAGGCTGAAAAGTTTTTGACAGTCCCTAAACTCCAGGAGGGCTGCCTGCAGCTTGTGTGAGATTCTCCACACCCCTATGGATGGTATACCTATATCATTCCCCTATTCCCGCAATCCTCCCCACCATGTTGTTAATGTTTTGTTTTTGCTTTGGCAATGCTAAATGTATTTGGTCCTGCCAATAAATCTTTGTTGGATTTGGCTGGCAGGGACAGGAGACACAGTACAGGCAAGTAGCCTCTGTGAGATGTGGAACTGCAATACAGATAGGCTATCTGCTCTATCTCAGTCTCTCCACTCCACCTGGGGGGCAATCTCCCCCCAGGCCCCCTTTCATTCAGTGATTTAGGGCTGGTGTCTGGTGTATTCAGGTTTGTTGTTGTAAGGCAATGCAAAATACTAGGCTAGCTGATAAAACTGCAATTAAAGGGCAGGAAAGCTGGTATATATACACAGCATGATGCAGAGCTTGCCTGGAGGGTCCGTGGGCAAAAATCTGTCTCTCCCCTATGTCATAATGACTGCATCTTGTTAAACAAGGTGAACATTTTTTGACAGTCCCTAGACTCCAGGAGGGCTGCTTTCTGACTTGTGTGAGAGACTGGAGTCCTATTACAGGCAAGTAGCCTCTGTGTGATGTGGGACTGCAATACAGATAATGCTCTATCTCAGGCTATTCTCAATTTCTCTCCACTCCTCTTCTCTCTGGGCTAGTGCACGCCAAAATCACAATAGCAATCGCTAGCAATTAGTGAGTGCGATTTTCAGAGCGATTTCTGAATGAATCACTCAAAAAAAATGCTACATGCGGTATACCTGCGATTTTGAAAAAATCACAACGCTGCTGTGGGAACACCCACATAGGGTAACATTAGCCAAGCGCTTTTTAAATCAATGTTGATTTGAAAAATGCTCAGAAGCCCTCTTGGTGTGCACCAGCCCTCCCTCATTCACCTTTGTTTCCCTCTTCCCCTAGTGCTGGCTGGCTGTGTCTTCTTGTTATACAGGAAAGCTAAATAAAAGTGCAATCCTGGTGAGGCAAATTATTATTATTTAGTATTTATATAGCACCGCCATCTTCCGCAGATACATATATCCCTGCATCATATGGGTATCGCTTGCGACATGTGACATATTCCACTGAATTGTCCAAACTAAGTCTATCTCCCGTTCCTCTCTCGGGGAGTTGTTCCAGCGCTGTCCCCTGTTCAAATGTGCTGCTTCCAGAAGCCCTCAGAAACACTTGTGTCCTTGAGTACTTCCAAAGATAGGCAGCTCCGTAATACGCCACTGCACTTTTGTGCATGGGCAGTATGGAGCCACCTGTATTCGGAAGCACTCGGGGACATAAGTGCTTCTGGACCTTTCAGGAATCCCCCCATTAAAAATCCTGCGTTTGCCCCTGTGTCCCTCTGCAATTTGGGATATCCAACAAGAACTTTTACATCTATTCACTATGGACAAATTAGATGCTTGGATACATACAGAACGGAGTGCCAAGACGTTTTTAAAAAGTGGAAAAAATACGTAGAACACAGCTTTTCTCAGGAGGAGATACAGCGAATAGTCACATTTTTTCAATACACCACGTGGTATGCCACCATGGATCTATTAGAACAGTTAGAATCTTTGAAATTGAGCTAGACACATATATAGAAATTATGGGAATAAGGAACAGCGGAAAAGGGAGGGGGCTTGGGGGGTGGGACCTGGAGAGAATTTAAGGGGTGGAAATAGAAGGGAGAGGTTATCTTAGGCTGTTTTTTGAGTTTTTATGTTAACTTAGATTGTGTTACATTATTACCAATGCTGGATGTTACCAGTGAAGGCTTGCAAGCCAAACGTTCCAGCAGACTATGCTACAGGTAGTCCTTGGGTTACGAATGCCCAACTTACGAATGACCCGCCGATATGATTGGCCCGATCCCCTCGCGATTACGTCAATTCCGCATGGGGGAAGTTTGAAGAAACGGCTTCAAACGTCCCCCAAGTGCCGGCTCTTGCAGCAGCAGCATTGGACTCACTTCCAAACCGAGTCCAATGTTGTCTGTCGACTTCTCTCCGCATCCAGATCCCTCTAGCCGCGTACAGCACCGCTTCCTGATGTCATGTGACATACAGGAACCTGTATGCCACATGACATACAGCCGCTGTACGCGGCTAGAGGGAGCTGGATGCGGAGAGGAGGACAGACAGCGTTGGACTCGTAAGGAGGTGAGTCCAGGGGGGGGGGCAAAGAGGAGGCTGCACATAGGGATCACAGCAGGAATGGAGGCCCAGAGGGGACATAGAGAGGCACAGGGGGACAAACAGGCGCAGAGGGGGACACTGGAGGGAAAGGGGGGCACATGAAATTCAAAGGGGACAGAGATGGCACAGCGTTTCGACTTAAGAACGGATTTAGGTTAAGAACGAGCCTACAGTCCCTACCTCGTTCGTTAACCAGGGATTACCTGTATTTGTCTAAGTGAAAATTTCAATAAAGTATTTAAAAAAAAAACTGTCCATCTGTTCGTTAACACCTCTATTTGCCTTCTTTTTTGTTAAATCCACCTTTCTGACCAGATTAATACTGCAATCATAGGCAGAGAAATAACCTCTAAAGTGTGTTGTTATTTCATGTTTTGTTTTATTAGCCTGTAGTTCTCTAAACGCAGGAGAGAGCATGATGAAAATGTGGAAGAATACAGTGGTCCCAGTGTCTGTAGCCATCTTTAAGCTCTGCCTGCTCCACAAACACACTTCCACAAGGGTAGCTATATTTGACCTTTGCATCCACCCCCACACACACTGTAAAGGCCCATTCACACTTGAGCGTTTTGCCGGTGATTTTGGCAAAATGCTCAAATGCTAGCGCTTTTGAAAGCGCTAGTGTAATAAAAGTCTATGGGCCCATTCTTACTTGGGCGATTTGCGCTAATCGCCGCAAATCGCCCAAAAACGCGAAATGCAAATGCGTCGCCTTCACCATTTTCAGGCGATTTCCCGGCCATCGCTTTTCAGTGCTATAGAAGTGCTAAATGCGATCACGGAAAAATCGCCACAGTGTTCA
Organism: Hyperolius riggenbachi; assembly: GCF_040937935.1. Taxonomy (NCBI): domain Eukaryota; kingdom Metazoa; phylum Chordata; class Amphibia; order Anura; family Hyperoliidae; genus Hyperolius; species Hyperolius riggenbachi. Next base: position 282,571,666 of record NC_090650.1, read on the forward strand.
GTGATTTTTTTTCAGCTGAAAAATCACTCACGCAAAACATTTTGCCCTTTCAAGTGTGAATGGGCCCTGAGACCCTCACACTCCACCTATGCCACTCCCATGAGAGGTTCTGCCCACCATATAGGCATGGCCGGCTCTAGACTTATTGTCACCTGAAGCAATACATTGTGAGGCACAAATCACAATACACTGTAATGAAACATACTACAGTATAATACATGTAGCCAGTAACAAAACATATTACATACCTGCTATTTATTCAGGTCACACAATTTTATGTATCTCATCTTCTTCTCCTGTGTTTGTGACCTGAGCTGCCTACCCCCACCTCACAGGCCTTATCTTATCTCAATGGTGGGAGTTGCATGACAGTGCGCAGGGAACTCACTCACAGAGTGGCCAATGTAGACAAATAAATAATAAAAGATTCTCTTTTTCCATAACTTATTACATTTACATAATTACCAGTGTTTTCCATGTACCCAAAATCATGTATACGTGTACTACAAATGACTGACAATTCCTTCCACTGTATTTCTTAATTTTTACTGTCCTTAGATCGTGTTTCCTTTATTTTTTTCTCTGGTAATATAACATCTTGACGTCAAGCTTGCTCACAGAAATGCACATGGCAATGTATTAGCTCAATGGCCTGTTGTGTAGGGAACATGTGCCCATTACTTATTACACACTGATGCACCTGGCTGAAATCAACACTGCTGCACAACAGTGTGCCTAAGCCTTTCTCGTATACTATCCATATCAGCAATACAGTTACCCAACCAACACTACACTTACCTAGAGGTGTACCGAACGGTTCGCCGGCGAACAGTTCCAGGCGAACATTGGGGGTTCGCGTTCACCTGCGCCAGGCGAACTTTTCCGGAAGTTCGATTCGCCCCATAATGCACTATGAGGGTCAACTTTGACCCTCTGCATCACAGTCAGCAGGCACATTGTAGCCATTCAGGCTACAGTAAGCCCTGGAGTCCCACCCCCCTTATATAAGGCAGGCTCCGGCGGCCATTACAGTCACTCGTGTGCCTGCTAGAGAGCTGTTGTGTTGAGTGAGAACCCACCTCACTGCATCTTAAGTACCTTTACTGTTGAGTGAACCCAGCTCACTGCATCTAACTACCCAGTACCTGTTGTGTTTACTTAACCCACCTCATCACTGCATATACCTAGCCTTGTGTTGAGTGAACCCAGCTCACTGCATCTAATTACCTGTTGTGTTGAGTGTGAACCCACCTGGCCACCTCACTGCATCTAACTACCTGTTGTGTTGAGTGAGAACCCACCTCACTGCATCTTAAGTACCTTTACTGTTGAGTGAACCCAGCTCACTGCATCTAACTACCTGTTGTGTTGAGTGTGAACCCACCTGGCCACCTCACTGCATCTAACTACCTGTTGTGTTGAGTGTGAACCCACCTCACCTGTTGAGTGAACCCAGCTCACTGCATCTAACTACCCAGTACCTGTTGTGTTTACTTAACCCACCTCATCACTGCATATACCTAGCCTTGTGTTGAGTGAACCCAGCTCACTGCATCTAATTACCTGTTGTGTTGAGTGTGAACCCACCTGTCCACCTCACTGCATCTAACTACCTTTTGTGTTGAGTGAGAACCCACCTCACTGCATCTTAAGTACCTTTACTGTTGAGTGAACCCAGCTCACTGCTTCTAACTACCCAGTACCTGTTGTGTTTACTTAACCCACCTCATCACTGCATATACCTAGCCTTGTGTTGAGTGAACCCAGCTCACTGCATCTAACTACCTGTTGTGTTGAGTGTGAACGCACCTGGCCACCTCACTGCATCTAACTACCTGTTGTGTTGAGTGAGAACCCACCTCACTGCATCTTAAGTACCTTTACTGTTGAGTGAACCCAGCTCACTGCATCTAACTACCTGTTGTGTTGAGTGTGAACCCACCTGGCCACCTCACTGCATCTAACTACCTGTTGTGTTGAGTGAGAACCCACCTCACTGCATCTTAAGTACCTTTACTGTTGAGTGAACCCAGCTCACTGCATCTAACTACCCAGTACCTGTTGTGTTTACTTAACCCACCTCATCACTGCATATACCTAGCCTTGTGTTGAGTGAACCCAGCTCACTGCATCTAATTACCTGTTGTGTTGAGTGTGAACCCACCTGGCCACCTCACTGCATCTAACTACCTGTTGTGTTGAGTGAGAACCCACCTCACTGCATCTTAAGTACCTTTACTGTTGAGTGAACCCAGCTCACTGCATCTAACTACCTGTTGTGTTGAGTGTGAACCCACCTGGCCACCTCACTGCATCTAACTACCTGTTGTGTTGAGTGAGAACCCACCTCACTGCATATAGCTAGCATACCCCCGAGATGGACAAAATGGACAAACCAGGTAGAGGAAGAGGTAGAGGCAGACCCAGAGGAAGGCCACCAATCACCGGCAGGTCTGTGGCTGTGCGAGGTGGTGTTGCTGTGATTTCATGCGGACCTGCCCCAAAATACAGTGCTCAGAAGAAGGCACGTGCCATCACTTCCCAAAATCGTGAGGAGGTGATTGAGTATTTAACACAGAACACCTCATCTCCCGCAGCCACCAGCGCTACAACAAGCACCACATCCGCTGCATTTGACACTTCGCAGGAGTTATTTGGTGGTGGTGGTGGTGAAATCACTGATTCCCAGCCACTACTGCAACAACAACAAGAAGGCGCAGGTACACCACCTCATACGTCTGAGTTAGGTGGCGATAGTATGGACGTAACGTGTGTGGATGGGGATGATGGTGGACCACCTGAAGTTGGTGCACTTGAGGAGGTGTCTGAGGAAAGCGCAGCTGGCCAGGAGGATTATGATGACGATTATACGGATACCACATATGTTCCTGGTAGAGGAGATGACCAGGGGGACAGTTCAGAGGAGGAGTCAGAGAGGAGTAGGAAGAGACGACTCCATGATAGAAGCAGAGGGAGCTCGTCCTCAGAAACAGCTGGGGGCAGTGTCCAGTGCCATGTATCGCCAGCTATGGCCAGGGAGCACACATGCCCTTCAACGTCAGCTGCTGCTGATGCCACCGTAGCGCCATCACCCCAGGGGGGCTCAGCGGTTTGGAAATTTTTTCACGTGTGTGTCTCAGATCGGAGCAAAGCCATCTGTTGTCTCTGCCAGCAAAAATTGAGCCGTGGAAAGGCCAACTCTCACGTAGGGACAAGTGCCTTACGAAGGCACCTGGAGAGAAGGCACAAACAGCTATGGCAAGAACACCTGAGTAAAAGCAGCACTCCTCAAAAGACAAGCCAAACTCCTTCTCCTCTTCCTCCTTCAGGTGCATCGTCTTCATCCACTTTCTCCCTTGCACCTTCACAGCCACCCTCCTCCACACCGCCTCTTCCCTTGAGCGGTTCCTTCTCCTCTGCCCACAGCAGTACCCAGCTGTCCGTGAAGGAAGTATTTGAGCGGAAGAAGCAAATGTCTGCCAGTCACCCTCTTGCCCGGCGTCTGACAGCTGGCGTGGCGGAACTATTAGCTCGCCAGCTATTACCATACAAGCTGGTGGAGTCGGAGGCTTTCCGTAAGTTTGTGGCCATTGGTACACCGCAGTGGAAGATACCAGGCCGCAATTATTTTTCTCAAAAGGCCATACCCAAACTGTACCGTGCAGTTGAGAGGCAAGTGGTGTCATCTCTGGCACACAGCGTTGGGTCAAGGGTCCACCTGACCACGGATGCCTGGTCTGCCAAGCACGGGCAGGGCCACTACATTACATACACAGCCCATTGGGTCAACCTGGTGACCGATGGCAGCAAGCAGGGAGTACGTGGCTGCGCAGAGGACCGACTTGTCACACCTCCACGGCTTGCAGGCAGGCCTCCAGCCACCTCCTCTCCACCTGCTATCACCGCTTCGCTGTCGTCATCCTCCTCCTCCTCCTCCTTGGCTGGTGCCGCCATCTCCTCCCCAGCTACACAGCCCCAGCACCCCAGGGCCTATGCTGCATGCCAGGTGCGACGGTGTCATGCAGTGTTAGACATGTCTTGCCTGAAAGCGGAGAGTCACACTGGAGCAGCTCTCCTGGCTGCTCTTAACAAACAGGTGGAGCAATGGCTGACCCCGCACAAGCTTGAGATCGGCAACGTGGTGTGTGACAACGGCAGCAATCTCATTGCTGCGTTGAATTTGGGAAAGCTGACACACATACCCTGCATGGCACATGTGCTTAACCACTTCCCGACCGCCGTATGTACAATTGGCGGCCGGGAAGTGCACCCCGCAAGGACCGCCGTATAGACAAATGGCGGCGGTCCTTGTAGGGGCATGGGCGGAGCGATCGCGTCATCCGTGACGCGATCCTCCGCCTCCGCCTGGCGCCGCTCACCCGCCGCAACATCCCGCCGGCCATACGGAAGCGCCGGCGGGATGTTAACCCGACGATCGCCGCATACAAAGTGTATAATACACTTTGTAATGTTTACAAAGTGTATTATACAGGCTGCCTCCTGCCCTGGTGGTCCCAGTGTCCGAGGGACCACCAGGGCAGGCTGCAGCCACCCTAGTCTGCACCAAGCACACTGATTTTCCCCCCGCCCCAGATCGCCCACAGCACCCATCAGACCCCCCCCTGCCCACCCCCCAGACCCATGTTTGCACCCAATCACCCCCCTAATCACCCATCAATCACTCCCTGTCACTAACTGTCAACGCAATTTTTTTTTTATCCCCCCCCCTGCCCCCTGCTCCCTCCTGATCACCCCCCCACCCCTCAGATTCTCCCCAGACCCCCCCCCCCAGACCCCCCCCCCCCATGTACTGTATGTATCTATCCCCCCTGATCACCTGTCAATCACCTGTCAATCACCTGTCAATCACCTGTCAATCACCCGTCAATCACCCCCTGTCACTGCCACCCATCAATCAGCCCCTAACCTGCCCCTTGCGGGCAATCTGATCACCCCCCCACACCAATAGATCGCCCGCAGATCCGACATCAGATCACCTCCCAAATCCATTGTTTACATCTATTCTCTCCTCTAAACACCCACTAATTACCCATCAATCACCCATCAATCACCCCCTATCACCACCTGTCACTTTTACCTATCAGATCAGACCTTTGCGGGCACCCAATCACCCGCCCACACGCTCAGATTGCCCTCTGACCCACCCTTATCAATTCGCCAGTGCATTAATTACATCTGTTCTTCCCTGTAATAACCCACTGATCACCTGTCAATCACCTGCCAATCACCAATCACCCCCTGTCACCCCCTGTCACTGCCACCCATCAATCAGCCCCTAACCTGCCCCTTGCGGGCAATCTGATCACCCACCCACACCAATAGATCGCCCGCAAACCGGCCGTCAGATTACCTCCCAAATGTATTGTTTACATGTTATCTTCTCTAAACACCCACTAATTACCCATCAATCACCCATCAATCACCCCCTATCACCACCTGTCACTGTTACCTATCAGATCAGACCCTAATCTGCCCCTTGCGGGCACCCAATCACCCGCCCACACGCTCAGATTGCCCTCAGACCCCCCCCCCCCTTATCAATTCGCCAGTGCATTAATTACATCTGTCCTTCCCTGTAATAACCCACTGATCACCTGTCAATCACCTGCCAATCACCTATCACCCATCAATCACCCCCTGTCACCCCCTGTCACTGCCACCCAACAATCAGCCCCTAACCTGCCCCTTGCGGGCAATCTGATCACCCACCCACACCAATAGATCGCCCGCAGATCCGACATCAGATCACCACCCAAGCGCAGCGTTTACATCTATTCTCTCCTCTAAACACCCACTAATTACCCATCAATCACCCATCAATCACCCCCTATCACCACCTGTCACTGTTACCCATCAGATCAGACCCTAATCTGCCCCTTGCGGGCACCCAATCACCCGCCTACACGCTCAGATTGCCCTCAGACCCCCCCTTATCAATTCGCCAGTGCAATATTTACATCTGTTCTCCCCTGTAATAACCCACTGATTACCTGTCAATCACCTATCAATCACCCATCAATCACCCCCTGTCACTGCCACCCATCAATCACCCCCTGTCACTGCCACCCATCAATCACCCCCTGTCACTGCCACCCATCAATCACCCACTGTCACTGCCACCCATCAATCAGCCCCTAACCTGCCCCTTGCGGGCAATCTGATCACCCACCCACACCAATAGATCGCCCGCAGATCCGACGTCCGATCACCTCCCAAGTGCAGTGTTCACATCTGTTCTCTACCCTAAACACCCACTAATTACCCATCAATCACCCCCTGTCACTGCTACCTATCAGATTAGACCCCTATCTGCCCCTAGGGCACTCAATCACCCGCCCACACCCTCAGAATGCCCTCAGACCCCAGCCCTGATCACCTCGCCAGTGCATTGCTTGCATCTATTCCCCCCTCTAATCACACCTTGAGACACCCATCAATCACCTCCTGTCACCCCCTAGCACACCTACCCATCAGATCAGGCCCTAATTTGCCCCGTGTGGGCTCCTGATCACTCGGCCAAACCCTCAGATCCCCCTCAGACCCCCTTCCGTTCACCTCCCCAGTGCATTGATTGCATCTATTTTCCCCTCTAATCACCCCCTGAGACACCCATCAATCACCTCCTGTCACCCCCCTAGCACTCCTATCCATCAGATAAGGCCCAATACAACCTGTCATCTAAAAGGCCACCCTGCTTATGACCGGTTCCACATAATTCGCCCCCTCATAGACCACCTGTCATCAAAATTTGCAGATGCTTATACCCCTGACCAGTCATTTTGAGACATTTGGTTTCCAGACTACTCACGGTTTTGGGCCCGTAAAATGCCAGGGCGGTATAGGAACCCCACAAGTGACCCCATTTTAGAAAAAAAGACACCCCAAGGTATTCTGTTAGGTGTATGACGAGTTCATAGAAGATTTTATTTTTTGTCAAAAGTTAGCGGAAATTGATTTTTATTGGTTTTTTTTCACAAAGTGTCATTTTCCACTAACTTGTGACAAAAAATAAAATCTTCTATGAACTCACCATACACCTAACGGAATACCTTGGGGTGTCTTCTTTCTAAAATGGGGTCACTTGTGGGGTTCCTATAATGCCCTGGCATTTTAGGGGCCCTAAACCGCGAGGAGTAGTCTAGAAAACAAATGCCTCAAAATGACCTGTGAATAGGAATTTGGGCCCCTTAGCGCACCTAGGCTGCAAAAAAGTGTCACACATGTGGTACCGCCGTACTCAGGAAAAGTAGTATAATGTGTTTTGGGGTGTATTTTTACACATACCCATGCTGGGTGGGAGAAATTTCTATGTAAATGGACAATTGTGTGTAAAAAAATCAAACAATTGTCATTTACAGAGATATTTCTCCCACTTAGCATGGGTATGTGTAAAAATACACCCCAAAACACATTATACTACTTCTCCTGAGTACGGCGGTACCACATGTGTGGCACTTTTTTACACCCTAAGTACGCTAAGGGGCCCAAAGTCCAATGAGTACCTTTAGGATTTCACAGGTCATTTTGCGACATTTGGTTTCAAGACTCCTCCTCACGATTTAGGGCCCCTAAAATGCCAGGGCAGTATAGGAACCCCACAAATGACCCCATTCTAGAAAGAAGACACCCAAAGGTATTCCGTTAGGAGTATGGTGAGTTCATAGAAGATTTTATTTTTTGTCACAAGTTAGCGGAAAATGACACTTTGTGAAAAAAAACAATTAAAATCAATTTCCGCTAACTTGTGACAAAAAAATAAAAACTTCTATGAACTCACCATACTCCTAACGGAATACCTTGGGGTGTCTTCTTTCTAAAATGGGGTCATTAGTGGGGTTCCTATACTGCCCTGGCATTTTAGGGGCCCTAAACCGTGAGGAGTAGTCTTGAAACAAAAATGACCTGTGAAATCCTAAAGGTACTCATTGGACTTTGGGCCCCTTAGCGCAGTTAGGGTGCAAAAAAGTGCCACACATGTGGTATTGCCGTACTCAGGAGAAGTAGTACAATGTGTTTTGAGGTGTATTTTTACACATACCCATGCTGGGTGGGAGAAATGCCTCTGTAAATGACAATCTTTTGATTTTTTTACACACAATTGTCCATTTACACAGTTATTTCTCCCACGCAGCATGGGTATGTGTAAAAATACACCCCAAAACACATTGTACTACTTCTCCCGAGTACGGCGATACCACATGTGTGGCACTTTTTTGCACCCTAACTGCGCTAAAGGGCCCAAAGTCCAATGAGTACCTTTAGGATTTCACAGGTCATTTTGCGGAATTTGATTTCCAGACTACTCCTCACGGTTTAGGGCCCCTAAAATGCCAGGGCAGTATAGGAACCCCACAAATGACCCCATTTTAGAAAGAAGACACCCCAAGGTATTCCGTTAGGAGTATGGTGAGTTCATAGAAGATTTTATTTTTTGTCACAAGTTAGTGGAAAATGACACTTTGTGAAAAAAACAATAAAAATCAATTTTCCGCTAACTTTTGACAAAAAATAAAATCTTCTATGAACTCACCATACTCCTAACGGAATACCTTGGGGTGTCTTCTTTCTAAAATGGGGTCATTTGTGGGGTTCCTATACTGCCCTGGCATTTTAGGGGCCCTAAACCGTGAGGAGTAGTCTGGAAATCAAATTCCGCAAAATGACCTGTGAAATCCTAAAGGTACTCATTGGACTTTGGGCCCTTTAGCACAGTTAGGGTGCAAAAAAGTGCCACACATGTGGTATCGCCGTACTCAGGAGAAGTAGTATAATGTGTTTTGAGGTGTATTTTTACACATACCCATGCTGGGTGGGAGAAATAACTCTGTAAATGGACAATTGTGTGTAAAAAAAATTAAAAAATTGTCATTTACAGAGATATTTCTCCCACCCAGCATGGGTATGTGTAAAAACACACCCCAAAACACATTATACTACTTCTCCTGAGTACGGCAATACCACATGTGTGGCACTTTTTTGCAGCCTAACTGCGCTAAAGGGGTCCAAAGTCCAATGAGCACCTTTAGGCTTTACAGGGGTGCTTACAATTTAGCACCCCCAAAATGTCAGGACAGTAAACACACCCCACAAATGACCCCATTTTGGAAAGTAGACCCTTCAAGGTATTCAGAGAGGGGCATGGTGAGTCCGTGGCAGATTTCATTTTTTTTTGTCGCAAGTTAGAAGAAATGGAAACTTTTTTTTTTTTTGTCACAAAGTGTCATTTTCCGCTTACTTGTGACAAAAAATAATATCTTCTATGAACTCACCATGCCTCTCAGTGAATACTTTGGGATGTCTTCTTTCCAAAATGGGGTCATTTGGGGGGTATTTATACTATGCTGGAATTCTAGCCCCTCATGAAACATGACAGGGGGTCAGAAAAGTCATAGATGCTTGAAAATGGGAAAATTCACTTTTTGCACCATAGTTTGTAAACGCTATAACTTTTACCCAAACCAATAAATATACGCTGAATGGGCTTTTTTTAATCAAAAACATGTTTGTCCACATTTTTCGCGCTGCATGTATACAGAAATTTTACTTTATTTGAAAACTGTCAGCACAGAAAGTTAAAAAAATCATTTTTTTGCCAAAATTCATGTCTTTTTTGCTGAATATAATAAAAAGTAAAAATCGCAGGAGCAATCAAATAGCACCAAAAGAAAGCTTTATTAGTGACAAGAAAAGGAGCCAAAATTCATTTAAGTGGTAGGTTGTATGAGCGAGCAATAAACCGTGAAAGCTGCAGTGGTCTGAATGGAAAAAAAGTGGCCGGTCCTTAAGGGGTAGAAAGCCCTAGGTCCTTAACCTGCTGGGCGGTCTGGACGAGCTCAGCTCGTCCAGTACCGCCGGAGCCTGCCGCTCAGGCCCTGCTGGGCCGATTTGGCTCAAATAAAAAGCAGCACACGCAGCCGGCACTTTGCCAGCCGCGTGTGCTGCCTGATCGCCGCCGCTCTGCGGCGATCCGCCGCGAGCAGCGGCGAAAGAGGGCCCCCCTAGCCGCCTGAGCCCAGCGTAGCCGGAACAAAAAGTTCCGGCCAGCGCTAAGGGCTGGATCGGAGGCGGCTGACGTCAGGACGTCGGCTGACGTCGATGACGTCACTCCGCTCGTCGCTATGGCGACGATGTAAGCAAAACAAGGAAGGCCGCTCATTGCGGCCTTCCTTGTTTATTCTGGGCGCCGGAGGCGATCGGAAGATCGCCTCCGGAGCGCCCTCTAGTGGGCTTTCATGCAGCCAACTTTCAGTTGGCTGCATGAAATAGTTTTTTTTTTATTAAAAAAAAACCCTCCCGCAGCCTGCCTGGCGATCTTAATAGAACGCCAGGCAGGTTAAGTGGTTAATCTGGTCGTGCAAAGATTTGTGTCCAAGTACCCAGGCTTAGAGGACGTCCTGAAGCAGGCCAGGAAGTTGTGTGGGCATTTCAGGCGCTCTTACAAGGCCATGGCACGCTTTGCAGAGATTCAGCGTAGAAACAACTTGCCGGTGAGACGCCTGATTTGCGATAGCCCGACTCGCTGGAATTCCACCCTGCTGATGTTCTCTCGCCTGCTAGACCAGGAGAAAGCCGTCACCCACTACCTGTATCATTACAGTACAAGGACACAATCTGGGAGGATGGGGATGTTGTGGCCCAACAACTGGACACTGATGCGAAATGCATGCAGGGTCATGGAGCCCTTTGAGGAGGTGACCAAACTGGTGAGTCGCGATGAGGGCACCATCAGCGACTTGATCCCCTACGCCTACTTCCTGGAGCGTGCCGTGCGTAGAGTGGTTGATACAGCTGTGGAGGAGCGTGAACAAGAAGAGTTAGGGCAGCAGGATTCATTGGAGCCATTTACACACGAACCCGATGTTTCCACAACACCGGCGGCAGCACAGAGGGGGGAGGAGGAGGAAGAAGAGGAGTCGTGTGGGGAAGGAGAGGAGTCAGACTCTGATGATGGTTAGAGTTGGGCCGAACCTCCGATTTTAGGTTCGCGAACCGGGTTCGCGAACTTCCGCGGAAGGTTCGGTTCGCGTTAAAGTTCGCGAACCGCAATAGACTTCAATGGGGATGCGAACTTTGAAAAAAAAAAAATTATGCTGGCCACAAAAGTGATGGAAAAGATGTTTCAAGGGGTCTAACACCTGGAGGGGGGCATGGCGGAGTGGGATATACGCCAAAAGTCCCCAGGAAAAATCTGGATTTGACGCAAAGCAGCGTTTTAAGGACAGAAATCATATTGAATGCTAAATGACAGGCCTAAAGTGCTTTAAAACATCTTGCATGTGTATACATCAATCAGGTAGTGTAATTAAGGTACTGCTTCACACTGACACACCAAACTGTTCACTGAACAGAACAGGTATGCAGTGGCGGGTTCACTAAACAGGTATACAGTGGCGGGTCCACTGAACAGAACAGGTATGCAGTGGCAGGATCACTGAACAGGTATGCAGTGGTGGGTGGGTTCACAGAACAGGTATGCAGTGGCAGGATCACAGAACAGGTATGCAGTGGTGGGTTCACAGAACAGGTATGCAGTGGCAGGATCACTGAACAGGTATGCAGTGGTGGGTGGGTTCACAGAACAGGAATGCAGTGGCAGGATCACTGAACAGGTATGCAGTGGTGGGTGGGTTCACAGAACAGGTATGCAGTGGCAGGATCACAGAACAGGTATGCAGTGGTGGGTTCACAGAACAGGTATGCAGTGGCAGGATCACTGAACAGGTATGCAGTGGTGGGTGGGTTCACAGAACAGGAATGCAGTGGCAGGATCACTGAACAGGTATGCAGTGGTGGGTGGGTTCACAGAACAGGTATGCAGTGGCAGGATCACTGAACAGGTATGCAGCCAGGAAAAGCTAAGCCTAACTAATCTTTCCCTATGAGAGACAGACAGCAGCTCGCCCTACTCTCTCTAATGCAGGCGCTCGAGTGGCCGTAATGGCCGCCGCTGCCTGCCTTATATAAGGGGGGTGGGGCTCCAGGGGCTAGTGTAGCCTAATTGGCTACACTGGGCCTGCTGACTGTGATGTAGAAGGTCAAAGTTGACCCTCATAGTGCATTGTGGGGCGAACCGAACTTCCGGAAACGTTCGCGTGCGGGAGGCGAACGCGAACCACCGAAGTTCGCCGGGAACCGTTCGCCGGCGAACCGTTCGGCCCATCTCTAATAATGGTGATGATGAGGAAGGTGTTTCTGTGGAGGAGGAAGAGGCGGCGGAAGGAGAACAACCGCGGCAGCCATCACAGGGGGCTTCTGCTGCTCCACGTTCCCGTGGTATTGTTCGTGGCTGGGGGGAGGAAGAGGAGTTGCGTCCCGTCACTGAGGAAGAGCAAGAGGAGATGGAGAGTACCTCTGCATCCAGCTTTGTGCAGATGTCCTCTTTCATGTTGTCCAGCCTGTTGAGGGACCCCCGTATCAAAAAACTCAAGACGAATGACCTGTACTGGGTGGCCACGCTACTAGACCCTCGGTACAGGCACAAAGTGGCGGACCTCTTACCAACTCAACAAAAGGCGGAAAGGATGCAGCACTTGCAGAACAAGCTGTCGATGATGCTTTACAATGCGTTTAAGGGTGATGTGGCTGCACAACGCAATCAAGGTACCACTGGCAGTAACCCTCCTCCTCCCAAGTCCACGCAGGCAAGAACAGGACGCTCCAGCGATCTCAGGGTGATGTCGGACATGCGGACGTTCTTTAGTCCAACTCCTCGCCATAGTCCTTCCGGATCCACCCTCCACCAACGCCTGGACCGGCAGGTAGCCGACTACCTGGCCTTGAGTGTGGATGTAGACTCTGCGAAAAGCGACGATGAACCCTTGGACTACTGGTTGCGCAGGCTTGACCTGTGGCCAGAGCTGTCCCAATTTGCCATACAACTTCTCTCTTGCCCTGCCGCAAGCGTCCTGTCAGAAAGGACCTTCAGTGCAGCTGGAGGCATAGTTACTGAGAAGAGAAGTCGCCTAAGTCACGACAGTGTTCAGTACCTGACCTTTATCAAAATGAATGAGGAATGGATCACGGAGGGCTACTGCACGACCGAAGACTAAGTCAGTCCACTCCCCACACACAGCATCTTTGCCTGCAGGCCGCTTGACTGCCTTCTCCGCCACTACCAACAGGGTCCAGGACTCTAGGCGGATTCCTGAATTTTTAAGGCCGCTGCTAGCAGCGGCCGCTACACTAATTTTTCTGGTGCGTGTACATGTGCCCATCCCCCTTCGTGATCATTACCTTGCCGCGGTGAAGGGGCTTGCGCATCACAATGAAGCAATGACCGCTGGCTATTTGAGTGTCTCGGGTGGGGGTGGCACACAAAAGATATTAAGGTCGTTGCTTCATTGTGGTCAGACCAAATTTGATCAGCTGGAAAGTCACTGTTCTGTCATTCAGCTACATCGGCCGGGCAAGCATATGGGCTGAAAAGCCACCATCACCTGCACTCTCGTCACGGTGCGCACCAGTCCAGCACGGCCGTCACTACACAAACGGCTGTTTGCAGTCACTGCATACCTTTCACTGCATCTGTGACTGCACATTATACCTGGCAGTCAGTGCATAACTTGCACTTGAATGGATACACTTTCAAACAATTTAAAAATACAACCATCTAAACTTTCAAACAATTTAAAAATACAACCATCTAAACTTTCAAACAATTTAAAAATACAACATCTCTCATTTTCAAAAAATTTAAAAAAAAGGGCAAAAAAACTTGCCCTCCGTAAAACATTCTTGGCAAATGCTTTCGACTTGGTTTGTCTTCCGCTGGCTCAAGGGTCCATCTGACCACAGATGCCTGGTCGGCAAAGCACGGTCAGGGCAGCTACAGCATGGGTCTCAGCAGGCTCCCACTTCGGGCCGGAATCCAACCTTCATTCCCCGCGGTGACAATGGCAGACTTGCCCTCCATAACGGATTCCCGTTAAAGGATTTAAAGTTAGTTCATTTCAATTAGGGCCGCAAAAGGTCCTCCTGAGTCCTGTATTGTTATTTTTGGTCACTACCTCGGGGCGGGCGTGCATGCCTGCCTGCTTCCCTCCTTGCCTGGATGTGTGGTGGTAGACGTTGATCAGGCTCCAACTCCGGAACGCAATACAAGAGGGAGCTCGTCCTCAGAATCAGCTGGGGGCAGTGTCCGGCGCCATGTATGGCCAGCTATGGCCAGACAGCCAACATGCCCTTCAACGTCAGCTGCTGATGCCACTGTAGCGCCATCAGCCCAGGGGGGCTCAGCGGTTTGGAAATTTTTTCACGTGTGTGTCTCAGATCGGAGCAAAGCCATCTGTTGTCTCTGCCAGCAAAAATTGAGCCGTGGAAAGGCCAACTGTCACGTAGGGACAAGTGCTTTACGAAGGCACCTGGAGAGAAGGCACAAACAGCTATGGCAAGAACACCTGAGGAAAAGAAGCACCCCTCAAAAGACAAGCAGCGGAGAACAACCGTGGCAGCCGTCACAGGGGGCTTCTGCTGCTCCACGTTCCCATGGTATTGTTCGTGGCTGGGGGGAGGAAGAATGGATACACTTTTAAACAATTTAAAAATACAACCATCTAAACTTTCAAACAATTTAAAAATACAACCATCTAAACTTTCAAACAATTTAAAAATACAACCATCTAAACTTTCAAACAATTTAAAAATACAACCATCTATCATTTTCAAAAAATTTAAAAAAAGGGCAAAAAAACTTGCCCTCCGTAAAACATTCTTGGCAAATGCTTTCGACTTGGTTTGTCTTCCGCTGGCTCAAGGGTCCATCTGACCACAGATGCCTGGTCTGCAAAGCACGGTCAGGGCAGCTACAGCATTGGTCTCAGCAGGCTCCCACTTTGGGCCGCAATCCAACCTTCATTCCCCGCGGTGACAATGGCAGACTTGCCCTCCATAACGGATTCCCGTTAAAGGATTTAAAGTTAATTCATTTCAAATACACAGCAGGGCCTCGAAAGTCCGCCTCCTGTATTGTTATTTTTGGTCACTACCTCGGGGCGGGCGTGCATGCCTACCTGCTGCCCTCCTTGGATGTGTAGTGGTAGCCGTTTCTCAGGCTCCACACCGGATTCCATCCCTCATTCCCCGGCCATTACCCGGGGTCACAAATGACAGACTTGCCCGCCTCCATATGATTCTCGTGAAAGGAATGTGGTGTCATCTTTGCCCGCCATAACTGGTTCTCGTTAAAGGATTTAAAGTACATTCATTTCAAATACACAGCAGGGCCTCGAAAGTCCTCCTCCTGTATTGTTATTTTTGGTCACTACCTCGGGGCGGGCGGGCGTGCATGCCTGCCCGCTGCCCTCCTTGGATGTGTAGTGGTAGCCGTTGCTCAGGCTCCACACCGGATTCAAACCTCTCATTCCCCGGCCATTACCCGGGGTCACAATGGCAGACTTGCCCGCCTCCACAGGATTCTCATTGTAGTGGTACTGAACAAGTACACAGCAAGTAGAAAATGTAAATTAAAAACAAAACGTAAGCTTTTTAACAATGCCATGGAAAGTTGAGAAGGAAGTCACACATTACCTGACATCACTGAGTGAGGAAGAGCAATCACGTCATGTTGCGCAGTAGTCCAGCATGGCCGTCACTACACAAACAGCTGTTTGCGGTGCGTTACACTGTGAGTTTGGTGTGTCAGTGTGAAGCAGTACTCTAATTACACTACCTGATTGATGTATACACATGCAAGATGTTTGAAAGCACGTTAGGCCTGCAATTTAGCATTCAATGTGATGTCTGCCCTTAAAACGCTGCTTTGCGTCACATCCAGATTTTTCACCGGGACTTTTGGCATGTATCCCACTCCGCCATGCCCCCCTCCAGGTGTTAGACCCCTTGAAACATCTTTTCCATCACTTTTGTGGCCAGCATAATTTTTTCTATTTTTCAAAGTTCGCCTCCCCATTGAAGTCTATTGCGGTTCGTGAATTTTTCCGCGAACCGAACCTTCTGCGGAAGTTCGCGAACCCGGTTCGCGAACCGAAAATCGGAGGTCCGCGACATCTCTACACTTACCCACATATTCATGATTTTGCATATCCCTCTGCATTCACTGTCCCTCTTTCTTCTTCATTTGTCCCTCTTTCAGGTCTGATGTACAGGTCTGTGTAAATATATGTATTTTTCTACTGAAAAATATGTTTAATTGACTCTAAATTGTATTCCCATCCTTTAAATTGATCTATTTACTAATTTCAAATGTTCATATGAAGAAAAACTAGCAATGATCGAAAGGACCAGCGTGGTTTGAATTTTAAAATGGCATATTTTGCTTTGTTAGTGGTATGCCTGACTAGAGGTGTGGCAGGGGCGTGACTAGAGGTGTGGCAGGGGTGTGACTAGAGGTGTGACAGGGGCGTGACTAGAGGTGTGGCAGGGGTGTGACTAGAGGTGTGGCAGGGGCTTGACTAGAGGTGTGGCAGGGGTGTGACTAGAGGTGTGGCAGGGGTGTGTTTAGAGGCATGTCAAGGTGTGTCTTAAAGTGTCCCTCTTTCTTATCTCAAAAAGTTGGGCAGTATGGGCCTTAATGTAAAACTGTCACTGGGATTCAATGCTCCTTATCTACACCCCAGTACATATGTATAGATTAGGAACAGAATGGCTGAACGCTATCATATCATACAACTGTAAGGTACACTTCTGGCAATAATTATATATGGCCTTAATTTATTACCTTTCTCAAAAAAGTGAAAGCTGCTAGATTTGAAGTGCTCCATAACATTTCTGTAAGTTCATGGTTGCAAGAATTCTAGACTCAGTAAAACGGAATTTATGTAGCAAACAACATTTTACTGTCTCCTCTGCCAAAGACATATTTTAGCAGTATAAAGATCATGCACGCTGCACTGAGGACCTGTCCAAAAATGACTAATGCAAAACACTTTTAGCTGTGAATGTGGCATAGGAGAGACAGCATGGGCATCCCTTATCCACCTGACTATTTACAGCAGCTGTACTGAGGGGGCATTTACTTAATACGTGAAGTATGCCTGGGGAAAAGCAGGCCTCTTTCCTGACATCAAAGCTGCATTAACGTAAGTCACAGAAAGACATTTCGTATTCTCAAGACACCTTCCTCATAGGTTTGAAGACAGCGTGTACATTGTTTAGGAATGTCACTTTCTAAATTATTTTCAGCAGACTGTAACTTATGGCTGCATTTTAGAAGAAAATCTGACAAGACTGTGTTGCTTTTTAAAACAAAAATGATAGCATCCACTGAGTTGATATTAGCTTTGATTTATTTACTGTTTTTCCTTCTTATCTCAGAATTGTCAGTCTTATTTCTAACAACATATTTCTAAACTATGTCACACTAAGAGCTACCTGTAGATGTATAGTCCTCTATTATACCCGGAGACAAAACTTTCGCTATGGCATAGCCTTTTTTGAAAGACCTGTGATTAGATTTTTTTGATATAAGTAGCCCCTGATCAATATTTAAAGTAGAATGCTTTGCTGATTGTATTCCTGGAAGCGTAAAAAAGAGGTGGAGTATTGTATGTGATACCCTTTCTGGAATGTTAGCTTTCAGGAGTCTAGTATAGAGATTATATCTACAGCAGTATTTGTATGATTAGTAAGTTGTAGTAATAACAATTTAATAGTAACTTAAATGTTACATTTTCTAACTATTTAACCCAAACCATCTTTGTACTACCTTCAACAGGCACAGGTCCAGTTGACTTTGGCTTGGGCAGTTGCCTTAACATCACAAGTCCCCTTGTCCAACAAAAGCTGTTTTTAATATGTTTTTTCATGTTTATTCTAACAAATAATAGTCATACCCAAACCTTAATCCCCATTATATTGCCTGCAGGAATCAAAAATACCCCATAAGGGTATTTTCTAGGTATCACAATCTATTGTTCTTTCTATGAGGGACAGTTTGACTGGCAGCTAGAGAAGTCACTTTTATGTTCTTGAGCTAATCGAGAAATTAAATCAAGCACTCTGAAGAAACCCTCACAGGTACGGGGAGAACTTAATTAACTCCATGCAGATTGTGTCCTGTGTGGGGTTTACAATTGAGATTCTGTCTCTGCAAAGGTTAGAGCCCTATCCATCTTACTACTCATTAGCTAAAAATCCAGCTATGAAGCACCCTTACTGCTTTCAACTCCTATGAATATGAATACCATGAACATGGGGTGTGTACATACATCCACATTTTTGATTGCCCAATGATTGGACAATTTTACCACTTCCGTGTACTATGCGTTTAGTTACACAATGGGCTTGATTCACAAAGCGGTGCAAAGTGTTTGCACGCCAGTGAAAAGCCCCTTATCACGTCTAAACTCACTTTAGGCGTGATAAGAAGAAACTCGCGCGAAGTTACCGCGCGTACGTGCGTAAGTGCGCGCGCAGCACCCGACGCTTCGCGCGAAGCTCCCATTAAACCCTATGGGACTTTGCGCGCGCGCTCACGCGTGTACGCGCGAACGCGCGTACGCGCGGTAACTTCGCGCGAAGAGCAGGAAAAAGCGGTGATAACTCAGTGGTGAAAAGGTCATCACGCCTAAAGTCTTTTAGGCGTGATAACTGGGTTATCACCGCTTTGTGAATCAAGCCCCATCTGTTCCTAGTATTCAAAACATGTTGACCCTCATACTAGCAGAAAATTGGCAAATCATTGGCCAACCAAAACTGGATAAGTTTTTGCACCCTTTGAACATTGACTACAATGTTGTTTTGCTGGGGAAATCAGGATATGGATGCAACCAAAAGAAATAATAGGGGTTGTCACTTGCCTCTGCGATCACTCAGTAAATAACCTGATCCTGAAAAAGCACCCACAGCTATAGATACTTTTCGTTAATGATAACAGGCTCCCAATGTAATCTACAGCCAGCTTGTCAACTTCAAAGGAGGCCAAAGAGTTTACTAACAAGCCTAGCGGAGCGGCCTTGTCCTAACAGACAAGTTTTTTATGAGAACTCTGCAATGCAACAGTGAATGAAGCTGATCCAATCATTACTAAGCAAATCTGCCTTATTATTTTTAAGCTAAACAATAATTGTTGGACTATGGTTGTGATTGTTCCTGCTGTAGATGTCAGCCCAGAATTATGACTGTAGGTTCCTTTAGAGCAATTGGCTGGGGTGAAACTTAACTGCAGGCATGGCTCTGTATAGTCGCTGCTTGTTACAACAGAGCTATTCTATATTTATACTGTATGTCTCTTTTCCGCAAAATTAATAATGCAGTAGTCTGCATTACTGATGAGAGTCTACTTTTAAAGTGATTCTGGCCTGTAGTGAGAGGGATAGGGAGGCTGACATATTTATTTCCTTTTAAAAATGCAAATTGCCTGGCTGTCTTGCCTCTAGTATTATTAAGAACCAGTACGTAGATCAGGAGTCCTGACTTAAGTCTGACTATACTAAAGTAACCACATGCTCGTTTCAGGATTCAAACACTACTAAAACCAAAAAAGAACCAGCAGGACTGTCAGTCAGCTGGCATTGTTAAAAATGGAAATAAATATAGGAGCCTCCATATTCTCCAATATGTATTCTCTCGCTTTAAGGCTGGTGCTTTGGGCAGCACTTTCGGAGACTTCCATAAGCAGTTGGCAAAGCATTTAGAGAGATTTTTAGCAGTAAGATGATAAAACAACCAGGGGTGTAGTAGCAACAATCCCCCAGGCCCCCAAGCATAATTGTTATGGCGCCCCAAACACCTGCTCACCATCACCATCACCACCACCACGTGTGTCCATTCACAAACAGTTTACAATCTACCCCTCCCCTATGCAGAGTAAGAACAATGTATTGTGTGATATTTACCATTGCTTTGTCAGGTCTCCTCTTCTTCCCTGGCGGCCACTTGCTCTGTGCTGGATATCCAGCACCCAAGCAACATGGATCAGTAGCCAGAGAATGGCAGCATAGAGTGTGCGACTGCCAGGAAGAAAAAGGTGATCCAATGCAGTGCTGGAGTAGGTAGATATATACTGCTCTGTTGTGCTTACTCTGGGGTAGAGGAGGTAGTAGGTGGTTGAAATGATTCAGGTACATATCTCCCAACAGTGAATACTCAGCCTAAAGCTCCCTATGGACTTTTACAGTCTTAATCAATCATTCATGATTGTTTTGACCAACAGTCTGAAAACAGCCAGTGTCAGGTCATGCACACTTTGCTAAGGCAGGTACTATCCAATGGGGAGCAAAGGAGAAAAATAAGCAGTCTGTAACAAAACAGTCTGCTGGAAATAGCTGGACTGGCCACCTACTTCTCACCCTGCATGAAGTGGACTGCAAACGGCTGGAAATGCCTGTGTAGACATCAGACCGACAGCGATTGTGAATGATCGTTTCAGCCATCAAAACCTATCTGTACTTACCTTAAAGCTTTTTAGGGAGAAAAGTTAAAGATATCGTTTAAGGAAATTAATCTGGATCAGATTACTTTTTCTCTAATCGCAACGTGTGTACCCAGCATTAAAGTTTCTTATAATCCTTTTACACTATATTTATTTTGCAGCTTGCAAATATGATTTTGCCAGAGGATGAAAACTTTCTGTTACTTTTTCGCAGAGAAACTCCTTTGGATAACAGTGTTGAGTTTATGCGGGTGAGTGTCATTAAAGACCCCTTATGTTCAAGTTGCCTAATTTATAGGTACGATTCTCCAGTGAAATTCTTTTTTTGCATAGTAACTCGTATTCCCAAGGAAATGGAGTAAAATGAATATGAGCTGTTTTACAGTGAACAGGGCTTTTTAGGGGCATAACAATAGACCCTGCAAAGGATGCAGCGGCAGGGCGGGCCAGAAGCCGCAGGGGGCCCCGTGGGGGGAGAAGGTTCTTGTACCTGTCCTGAGAGACTGACAACTAAGAGCACAGAGAGAAAAAAAGCTTTCTGCTCTCTGCACAATTGTTCTAATGACTGCATTTGCTCAGCCACTGACAAGGAATCATACAAAGTTTTGCAGACAAAGATTTGTAGACAGTCCTTATTCAATATGCAGTAGGCTCTTGTCTACAGCGCCCTGCCCACAACCTCTCTACTCCTCCCCAAGCGCTGTGTACCGTAGTGATGCAGGAGAAGTCTGCACAGCCAGCTAGTTCAGTGTAATAAGCTAAGGCTGGGAGCACACTCGTCAGTCGGTTTTCTGCATGCGTTTTCTGCACACCATGGGCTTGATTCACTAAACCATGATAACTCATATCACGGCCGTTTTTGTGCGCATTTTCACATTTGCGCGCAAATGCAAGCGTGAAAATGCGTGCAAAAACGGCGGTGATATGAGTTATCATGGTTCAGTGAATCAAGCTGTATGTGTGAAATCACAGAAGCTAATGTAATTGATAGAGAAAATGCATGCAATGCTTCACTGCTGTCTGTTCTTATCTGCATGGGGAAAACACATTCAAGTGCACAATAGCCAATTGAATAACATTGGTCCTCAGTTTACCTGTGTAGAAAGCGAGGGGAGAGGAGGCATCCAAAGTTTCGCAGGTGGGCCCAGTGATTTTTAGTTACACCTGTGAAACTAAACACTGGTCTTAAAGGGAACCTGAACCGAGAAGTGTATATTGAGGCTGCTATATTTATTTATTTTTAAACAATACCAGTTGCCTGGCAGCCCTGTTGGTATATTTGGCTGCAATCGCACCAGAAACAAGCATGCAGCTAATCTTGTCAGATTTGGCAGAAATGTCAGAAACACCTGAACTGCATATGCTTGTGCAGGGTCTATAGCAGCTTGGTACACACTTTCAATTATTATTGCTCAATCACTGAGCAATTATACCACCTCCATGTAGCACGAGGGTCAAGAAATATTGAATACTATAGAGGTAAAATTGGTCAGTGATTGTCCCGTCATAATTGAAAGTGTGTGCCAGGCTTTAGAGGCAAAGGATCAGCAGGATAGCCAGGCAACTGTTATTGCTTAACTACTCTAAGACAGCTCCACGCCAACGGGCGTGGCCGCGGCGGCAGCCCCAAGACCGCCTAACGCCGATCGCGCGCAGGGTGTGGGCGCATCTCCTTCTCGGGGGGCGGAGCTCCGACCCGTCTTCAGTCTCCTAGTAGCTATTGCTGCTCGGGAGACTGTTATATGGCGTGATCGCCGTCTATTTACATGGTACAGCGTTGCGATCAGCAGTGCTGTACTGGGGACAGCCGTGTGACACGGCTGTCCCCCTGGCAGAAGCCTATGACAGCCGATCGCCTGATTGGCCGGCTGGGGGAAGGGAGGGGATTTCTACAAAAAAACAACAACACAGAATTAGTAAAAAAAACACTACAAAACAATGAACATAAATATTTATTAAAAAATAAAAAAACACAAGGGGGGCGATCAGACCCCACCAACAGAGAGCTCTGTTGGTGGGGAGAAAAAGGGGGGGGGGGAATCACTTGTGTGCTGTGTTGTGCGGCCCTGCAGCTTGGCCTTAAAGCTGCAGTGGCCAATTATGAAAAAAACATGCTGGTCTTAATGGGGGTTTACCACTGTGGTCTTCAAGTGGTTAAAAGGAAATAAATTTGGCAGCATCCATATACCTCTCGCTTCAGGTTCCCTTTAAAGGATGTCTATTGCGGAAATAAAAAAAATTATAATGGTCAGTGCTATACTATTACCATCATTATAACAATCACAGATGAGCATTGTAAAATATTTGCCTTTATTCCCTAAAATCTTCCAGTCAGATTTTCTATTAAAAAGCTCAATGTCATTGAAACAAGATTGTGCCATCAGCATTAGGGGGTGACGTCAAGAGATTATTCTAATTTATCTTATTTTATTTCAACATCTGACAGTTACAGAACCGTCTGTCAAGACGTGTAATAACAAAATCTACACCTTATTACAACAGTGCTGTCCTGTGAGGCAGCGAGTAGTTAGTGATCTTTACAACTGCAGAACTCCCCCCCCCCCCCCCCCCACACACACACATGCTCACACACACACACATGCTCACACACACGCCCACACACACATGCACACACCTCTGTATAGTAATAGATGAGTTCCCAACCTTTTTGTAGGGAATGAAGGCAAGTAGTAAAAGTTATGCACATCTCCCTATCAATACAATATAAGTACTAGCCACCTAGTGGGTGCTCAGTCCATAAACCAGGCTCTAACAGCCTTACAAACCATGTAAGAAAAATTGACTTGCGCACCAGCAGTTTCAAGATTGCAAAAATATGTAATAGAGATTCCAATATGCAAGAAAATACATACAAGAGTATACAATACATACAATATCAGATACAATGGTACACAGTGTATAGGAATAAAATGGAACTCTATGGGGCTACAGATCAAACGTACATGCAGATCACAACAATGTATTGGCAACAATATGCATAAATCAACCTGGATACAGACAGGCAAAGTGGCTACTATAACATTGATTACTAATCAGCATTGTTCCGGTCTCCGTAAGTGCCTTACGCTACTTCCTGATAAACAGGAAGTAGCGTCAGTCACTCCGAGAGAGGAACCTATGGCGCATGGAACGCATGGAGGTATATCTGTGTTCCTGCCCCGCTGCTGCCACTGGTTAATGCTGCAGGGGGGAGCGCTGAGGTGAGGGAGGGGGGGGAGTAGCCCATCCAAATTTTCGCAGGGGGGGCAGTGATTTCTAGTTACGCCCCTGAGTAATACAGTGACATCTACAAGCCAGAAGTATGAACACCACATTAATGAATCATTTTGTAATAAAAATGCATCTTTGTTTTCAGATATGGAGGACATATGATGAAGACAGCAGTGGATTCATCTCTGCAGTAGAACTCAGGGTAATGATTCACCTCTTTTACCTTAATTTCCTTAAAACTCACCGAAAGTTAACAGGGAATGCAGCCATCAGAGATGTAGTAACATCTTTTCCTCATTTACCTAAGATGTCCTAGTATCTCATCTTTTTCCTTTACCTCTGTGCATCAGTTAAGCGTAGTAGTGTCACACATATAAATTACATGCTGTAAAGGAGGTGGTGCATTTGAAGGTAGAGCACTTGCAAAACAGTTCATAAGGTCTTATTTCTGTGAAGGTTCTCCTTATCCATGTCATTGTATATAAAAACAATAAAGCAGCTTCAACTGTTCTAGAAAGCATCTAATTATTCTTGCAGTCAAACAATCTAGCTAATTAATAATCCTATGCAGATGTTAATTGTGCCTGGTGGAAGTTGGTTACTAACTCCAAAACATCTAGACAAACAAGATACAACACCTACTGCCTGGTATATGCATGACATACTACTTAAACACAAAGCATAGGCAGTACGACCTTCTACCAAAAACACACAATAGATAAACATCAAGATCACACAGAGCAACATATTAGCCTCCTTGGAATGTGTTCTAAATATCAAAGAGTGGGATACATAGACATAAAATTGTATAGGAAATTTAACCATAGAGACCAGTACCTCATTTATGATCTCCACCACCCACTGGAACACAGTCTAGGTGTTAATAGAACTCTGCACCAGGCTAATATAATAACTTTCTGAAAATAATAATAAAAATAAATCGTACACAAATCACTGTGCCTGCTTGTAACCCTGTAAAAGAATCATAAAAATGCAAATAGTGCCCAGTATTGCTTATGCCAAGCCACACAAAGCACCCCGTGGCACACTCCAGGGGGTAGTGCCACCACCTTATGAGAACAGTATCAGAATCCCCCTTTGTGGGTGCACTCACAGGAAGCGCGTCTTGAGTAATTGCATATCACAAATACACTTCTTGCCAGCCAAGGAGCCATCAGCCTTATGTAAAAGCAATTCTTTTTTAATAAAAAGAGATACCATATGTGCAGGTTCACAGATGAGGGCACTCTCTCCACCGCGGATTATACAGAGCCGCAAACCCCGACTGTTCCTGCTTCCTGATGACGTCAGCGCAAGCCTCCGACTCCGCCCTCCGGAGTCGGTGGCGTGTGCTGACGTCATCAGCCCTGCAAAGCACCCAACCCAGCAAAGCACCCAGTGCAGCAAAGAACCCAGCCCTGCAAAGCACCCAGCCCAGCAAAGCACCGAGTACAGCAAAGAACCCAGCCCTGCAAAGCACCCAGCCCTGCAAAGCACTGAGTGCAGCAAAGAACCCAGCCCTGCAAAGCACCCAGCCCAGAAAAGCACCCTGTGAAGTACATAACCCAGCCCTGCAAAGCACCCAGCAAAACACCCAGCCCTGCAAAGCGCCCAGCAAAGCACCCAGCCTTGCAAAGCCTCCAGCCATGGAAAGTGCCCAGCAAAGCTCCCAGCCCTGCAAAAGCACCCAACCCTGCAAAGTGCCCAGCAAAGCTCCCAGCCATGCAAAGCCTCCAGCCATAGAAAGTGCCCAGCAAAGCTCCCAGCCCTGCAAAAGCACCCAGCAAAGCACCCAACCCTGCAAAGTGCGCAGCAAAGCTCCCAGCCATGCAAACTGACCAGCAAAGCTCCCAGCCCTGCAATTTGCAAAGCGCCCAGCAAACCAAAGTGCTCTGCAAAGCAAATCACCCAGCCCTGCAAAGCAAAGCCCACAGCCTTGCAAAGCAAAGCACCCTGCAGGGCAAAGTGCCCAGCAAAGCAAAGCACCCAGCCCTGCAAAGCACCCTGCAGGGCAAAGAGCCCAGCAAAGCAAAGCACCCAGCCCTGCAAAGCAAAGCACCCTGCAGGGCAAAGTGCCCAGCAAAGCAAAGCACCCAGCCCTGCAAAGCAAAGCACCCTGCAGGGCAAAGTGCCCAGTAGAGATGGGCCGAACGGTTCGCCGGCGAACGGTTCCAGGCGAACTTTGGGGGTTCGCGTTCGCCTACATCAGGCGAACTTTTGCGGAAGTTCGATTCGCCCCATAAAGCTGTATTGAGCAAAATTTTTCGCCTCCATTTTACTGTCAGCAGACATGTTATTGTGAAACAGACTGCTTTCAATGCTAAAGACCTCACCCTCCCTCCCTTCAAGCTAGGTCCTTTTATACCATTTGACTCAGTTGTCTGCCTACACTAATTAGTTATGGGACAGCTGCTACACACTCTGCTAGGGAGATTTTAATTGGCCTCCCACCTCCCTCCTCCCACCTCCCACCTCCCTCCTCCCACCTCCCACCTCCCTCCTCCCACCTCCCTCCTCCCACCTCCCACCTCCCACCTCCCTCCTCCCTCCTCCCACCTCCCTCCTCCCACCTCCCTCCTCCCTCCTCCCTCCGATGGCGGCTCGCAGGCTAAATGTAAACACAAGCGGAAATAATCCGCTTTGTTTACATTGTACGGCGGTGCTGCGCAGCAGCGACGTAAGGCAGATCGGCGATCCCCGGCCAATCAGCGGCCGGGGATCGCCGCCATGTGACAGGAGACAGCCTGTCACTGGCTGCACAGGACGGATAGCGTCCTGTGCAGCCCGGATCTCCAGGGGGGGCCAGGTAGGAGAGGGAGGGGGAGGATTTCGCCGCGGAGGGGGGCTTTGAGGTGCCCCCCCCGCAACACCCGGCAGGCAGGAGCGATCAGACCCCCCCAGCACATCATCCCCCTAGTGGGGAAAAAAGGGGGGCGATCTGGTCGCTCTGCCTGCACGCTGATCTGTGCTGGGGGCTGCAGAGCCCACCCAGCACAGATCAGCTAAGACAGCGCTGGTCCTTAAGGGGGGGTAAAGGGTGGGTCCACAGCCGTCCCAGCCATTAGGCAGCTATAAATTTTTGCCTAGGGCGACAGGAGGAGGGAAGAGCGCTGTTGCACTGAGTAGTGAGATAAGAAATGCCTCTGAGCTCACTCAGGGGTCAGATTACAACAGCAGCTAAAAGCAGCGCCTGACTCCACTCATAGCTGATTAATTCAGTTCCTTCAGCTCAATGATTCAAAGAACCACAGTAATGAATGAGTCAGTGAGAGAAGGCACTGGTCCCAGCTCACTCAGTTCCAGCTCACTCAGTCAGGGATCCATTGGAGTACAGCCTCAGCTTCTGAGTCCTGACTGATTAAGTCAGTTCCTCTCTCTCTCTCTCTCTCTCTCTCTCTCTCTCTCTCTCTCTCTCTCTCTCTCTCTCTCTCTTTCTGCTACTGGTAACTCAGTGGATTTAGAGAGACTTAGTGTAGCAGCCAGGCATGGACTGCCCCCCAGGTCGCCTTTCATTCAGTGATTTAGGGCTGGTCCAGTGCCTGGTGTATTCAGGTTTGTTGTTGTAAGGCGATGTCAAACACTAAGCTAGCAGATAAAAGTGCAATTAGAGGGCAGGCAAGCTGGTAAATATACACAACATAATGCAGAGCTTGCCTGGAGGGTCTGTGGGAAAACATCTGTCTGGTCTCTCACCATTGTTAAAATGACTGCCTGTGCAGATAAGGTTTTAAACAAGTGGAAAAATGTTGACAGTCCCTGGACTTCAGGAGGGCTGCTTTCTGACTTGTGTGAGAGACCGCCAGGGACAGGAGTCCTATTACAGGTAAGTAGTCTCTGTGTAATGTAGGACTGCAATACAGATAAGCTCTCTACTCCATCTCAGGCTATTCTAAGTTTCTCCACTCCACCTCTCTCTGGGCTAGTGCACGACAAAATCGCAACAGCAATCGCTAGCAGTTTGCGAATGCGACTTTGTGAAGCGATTTTTGAAAGAATCGCTCCAAAAAATTAGAAAAAATCCCAACGCTGCTGTGGGAACACCGTCATAGGGTAACAATAGCCCAGCGCTTTTCAAATCACTGTCGATTTGAAAAATGCTCAGAAGCCCTCTTGGTGTGCACCAGCCTCCTTCATTCACCTTTGTTTCCCTCTTTCCCTAGTGCTGGCTGGCTGTGTCTTCTTGTCATACAGGGAAGCTAAATAAAAGTGCAATCCTGGTGAGGCAAACATCCTCTTCCCTCTCTTTCAGCTTTTCTCTCCTCATTATTTCTCTGCATAAGGGCTCAGACACACTATAAGGTAGTGAAAACCGGGATTAGTAGAGATGGTGGTGAAGGGGAGGACATAGGTAGGTAGGTAGGTGTGTGTGTGTGTGTGTGTGTGTGTGTGTGTGTGTGTGTGTGTGTGTGTGTGTGTGTGTGTGTGTGTGTGTGTGTGTGTAGTGTAGTGTAGTGTAGTGTAGTGTAGTGTGCGTGTGTACTGTAGTGTGCGTGTGTACTGTGCATGTGTATAGTGTGTATATAGTGTGTACGTGTGTAAAGTGCTGCGTAATATGTTGGCTCTCTATAAATACAATAAATAAATAATAAATAGTGTGTGTGTATGTATAGTGTGTGTGTTTGTATAGTGTGTGCGTGTGTATAGTGTGTGTGTGTACTGTGCGTGTGTATAGTGTGTACGTGTGTATAGTGCTGCGTAATATGTTGGCGCTTTATAAATACAATAAATAAATAATAAATAGTGTGTGTGTGTGTGTGTGTGTGTGTGTTTGTATAGTGTGTGCGTGTGTATAGTGTGTGTGTAGTGTGCGCATGTGTATAGTGTGTGTGTGTATGTATAGTGTGTGTGTAGTGTGTGTGCGTGTGCACTGTGTATAGTGTGTATGTTGTGTGCAGTGTATGTGTGTGTACTGTGTGCGTGTGTATAGTGTGTGTGTGTGTATACTGTGTGGTGTGTGTGAGTGCATGCCGCAATAAGTATATTTTATGGTGAAACGCTCTGCTGCATTACAACTATTTTCTGGTGAACCCATTCCGCAATAAGTGTATTTTCTGATTTTCTGGTGAAACGCTGCTGCATTATGATTATTTTTAGGGGTTTTGGGGGTGGGGGGTATGGGGCTGGGGGGCAATCGCGGGGGGGGGGGGGGGGGGGGCGGGGCGCCACAGGATTTCTCGCCTGGAGTGACAAAATGGCTAGAGGCACCCCTGGGTGGGTCCTCAAGTGGTTAAAAGGAAATCAATATGGTAGCCTCCATATACCTTTCACTACAGTTCTCCTTTAAGCAACCTAATGGTTCTATTGCATTGAGCAAAAATGTTAAATTTTAGGCAAGCTTCACTTACTTCTGTAGTGGTACAGTGCTTAGGGTGACGTGCCCACCACACAGTGAGATCTGGGTTCGATTCCCAGCTATGGTATGATCTGGTGTTTGACATTTTTGTAAGATCTGACAAGATTAGCTGCATGCTTGTTTCTGGTGTGATTCACACTACTGCAGCCAAATAGATCAGCAGGGCTGCCAGGCAACTGGTATAGCTTAAAAGGAAATCAATATGGCAGCCTCCATATACCTCTCACTACAGTTCTCCTTTAAGCAACCTAATGGTTCTATTGCATTGAGCATAAATGTTACATTTTAGGCAAGCTTCACTTACTTCTGTAGTGGTACAGTGCTTAGGGTGACGTGCCCACCACACAGTGAGATCTGCGTTCGATTCCCAGCTATGGTATGATCTGGTGTTTGACATTTTTGTAAGATCTGACAAGATTAGCTGCATGCTTGTTTCTGGTGTGATTCACACTACTGCAGCCAAATAGATCAGCAGGGCTGCCAGGCAACTGGTATAGCTTAAAAGGAAATCAATATGGCAGCCTCCATATACCTCTCACTACAGTTCTCCTTTAAGCAACCTAATGGTTCTATTGCATTGAGCATAAATGTTACATTTTAGGCAAGCTTCACTTACTTCTGTAGTGGTACAGTGCTTAGGGTGATGTGCCCACCACACAGTGAGATCTGGGTTTGATTCCCAGCTATGGTATGATCTGGTGTTTGACATTTTTGTAAGATCTGACAAGATTAGCTGCATGCTTGTTTCTGGTGTGATTCACACTACTGCAGCCAAATAGATCAGCACGGCTGCCAGGCAACTGGTATAGCTTAAAAGGAAATCAATATGGCAGCCTCCATATACCTCTCACTACAGTTCTCCTTTAAGCAACCTAATGGTTCTATTGCATTGAGCATAAATGTTAAATTTTAGGCAAGCTTCACTTACTTCTGTAGTGGTACAGTGCTTAGGGTGACGTGCCCACCACACAGTGAGGTCTCGGTTCGATTCCCAGCTATGGTATGATGTATACTCATGTATGTATCCCCAGCTATGGTATGATGTATACTCATGTATGTATTCCCAGCTATGGTATGATGTATACTGGTTTTTAAAATAGTATAATTCCCTGGCAGAAGAGACCCTCCTCCCTCCGGTAGGAGGGAATAGGTAGAAGGGTAGAAGGGTAGGAGGGAGAAGGGAGGAGGGAGAAGGGAGGAGGGAGGAGGGAGGAGGGAGGAGGGAGAAGGGAGGAGGGAGAAGGGAGGAGGAGGGAGGAGGGAGGAGGGAGGAGGGAGAAGGGAGGAGGGAGGAGGGAGAAGGGAGGAGGGAGGAGGGAGAAGGGAGGAGGGAGAAGGGAGGAGGGAGAAGGGAGGAGGGAGGAGGGAGAAGGGAGGAGGGAGGAGGGAGGAGGGAGAAGGGAGGAGGGAGGAGGGAGAAGGGAGGAGGGAGGCCAATTAAAATCTCCCTAGCAGAGTGTGTAGCAGCTGTCCCATAACTAATTAGTGTAGGTAGGCAAATGGTATAAAGGACCTTGTTTGGAGGAGGGAGGGAGGGTGGGTCCTCCAGCAATGATGTGTATTTCACTCAATTAGGTGTGGCTCCAGGTATTAGAGCTTTTGAAACATGTTTTCTATCATTTTTCCAGCTGATAGAATGTTTTAAAACTTTGAAAGTTCGCCTCCCCATTGAAGTCTATTGCGGTTCGCGAACTTTTTCGCGAACCGAACCTTTTGCGGAAGTTCGCGAACAGGGTTCGCGAACCTAAAATCGGAGGTTCGGCCCAACTCTAGTGCCCAGCAAAGCAAAGCACCCAGCCCTGCAAAGCAAAGCACCCTGCAGGGCAAAGAGCCCAGCAAAGCACCCAGCCCTACAAAGCAAAGCACCCAGCCCTGCAAAGCAAAGCACCCTGCAGGGCAAAGTGCCCAGCAAAGCACCCAGCCCTGCAAAGCAAAACACCATGCAGGGCAAAGTGCCCAGCAAAGCAAAGCCCCCAGCCCTGCCAAGCAAAGCCCCCAGCCCTACAAAGCAAAGCACCCAGCCCTGGAAAGCAAAGCTCCCTGCAGGACAAAGTGCCCAGCAAAGCAAAGCCCCCAACCCTGCAAAGCAAAGCACATGGCAAAGCACCCAGTCCTGCAAAGCAAAGCCCCCAGCCCTGCAAAGCAAATCACTCTGCAGGACAAAGTGCCCAGCAAAGCAAAGCACCCAGCCCGGCAAAGCAAAGCACCCTGCAAGGCACTTTGCCCAGCAAAGCAAAGCACCCTGCAGGGCAAAGTGCCCAGCAAAGCAAAGCACCCAGCCCTACAACGCAAAGCCCCCAGCCCTGAAAAGCAAAGCACCCTGCAGGGCAAATTGCCCAGCAAAGCAAAGAACCCAGCCCTGCAAAGCGCCCTGCAAGGCAAAGTACCTAGCACTACCTAAAACTGGAGGGCACTTGTCACCACCTAAACTGGGGGTGGGGGGGGGGGTGTCCCTGTCACTATCTAAACTGGCTGGCACCTGTCACCAGCACTTGTGTCAGAAGCACGCACTCACAATCTAATCCCCACCATAGTCCTTGTATAATGTCCTATCATTGCTAAGTTCATGTAAATTTGGCTCCACCCGTGAACACACCCACATTCTTCAACTGATCAGTGATGTATATGGCCATCTAGATGCATACCCATGCCCAGGAAAGACACTCTGATGTCCTGGGTTCTGACTGCCCCTCACTGGCATTCAGACACTAAGATTTTGAAGCACATTTATTATTGTAAATATACCAATGAAAGTATACATATCTCTCATTAGCAATTCTGTTATTGGTGGCTTTACTTTCTGCAGGGGAGATATGGTCGAAGGTATGGATGTATTCTGTTTAATGAGAGTATATTAGGGAGACACATTGCTGTACAAAACAGAGTGAGCACCAATGAGTGAGTTCCACTGTACATGTCATGCAAACATTTCAGCAGTAATGGGTGAATATGGACATGTTTGTTTTGTCACTCATAATTTTTGCAAAAAAAAAAAATTTCTGCACTGATGAGAATATTTGCAAAAATGTATGGGCTTGGGTGCAAAAACCCATTTTTACCAAATACATAGAAGTCAGTGGGCATGAGAGAATGCCTTTTCCCACAACTGAAAATATGCATGAAAATATATGGAGTTGCATGCAAAAGCACAATTTCACCACAAGCATAGAAGTAAATGGTCATGAGAAAACATAATTTCACAGGGATGAGAATATACTGCTATATGAAAATATATGGACATACAAAGTTCTCAGTTTAGCGAATATGTGTATCTTACATAAATCCTTTATATTTTTGCAAAGTCATGCAAGAATGGTAATTGCGATGTGAGAATGATTTCAGCAAAATTTTAGCTCATCCCTAACTTTCAGCTCATCCAGCTCATCTAATAATGGGGGGCACAAAAATAAAAAGAGCAATGCACAGGCTCCCTACCCACAGGACACCCCTGGGGAGCCAAGACAGCTACTATGGCTAATGTTTAGTTTCATGGTTCAAAAAGTGGCATCCTTTGACTTTACATGTTGAAAGGTTACCAAGCTCTTCATATGACTGCCAATCTTAAGCAATTTTTTGTGTGAAGAGATTCCATTGTCATATACTTAACTTTATGCAACTTTTTTTTAAAAGAGTATGGCTGAAAAAGATGGATGCTGTGCACAGATTTTTTTTTCTCCTGTGAAACAACATTATATGAAATTCTTCCAGCAATAATGCTGTTTATGTGTCTTGTACCAGTACAAAACAAATCCGTGTCTAATGATTTCAGTGGAAAGCAGTCATCTACTGAAAAGGAAACACATTGCCCAGAGGAGCCATTATGGACCACTCAGTGACTGGCATTGCCAAGCCATTAGTAAATCAGGTTATGGGATTGTAATGAAACAACGATTTATATTCTGCTCCAACTTTGTTCCAGATTTTTGCTATTTTGATATAAGCAAAATACCCAAAATCAGTTAGAAAAAAAATCACATCATTAACATGCCACATAGTTTACTGGTACTCTTATAGAGCACTTACTGTATATAGTAGCAGCACAGTGCTGATCGGACATTAGGGTTTGAATTTCTGCATCATCTGCTTGTATTCTGTTCAATCAACATTTGCATTGGTTTTCTGGGGATAATAATTTCCCCATTCAATTCAGATACCAGTAATCAACCTTTAAATGTGGTAAGTAGGGATAGTTGGAAATGCCAATTTCAGATTCCGCAGAAATTCCACCAGTAGGTGTCTCCAGTTTAGGTCTATAGGTGTCCCCCAGTTTAGGTATCCTGGAAGGGGGACTGGGCACACACACACACAGCAGCGGGGAAGGGGGGACATCTCCCCCCCCTCCTTCACCTGGGGCTCCCGCTCCCCCTTCCTCGCTTTCCTCTCCAGTCCAGGGTCGCGTGCCTGTTTTAATGTTGTCACTGACCAGACCGCACCAGCAGCATGCAGAGTTTCCCCGGCCGGCTGCTGCCACTCGACATGATTCTGGAGGGGGGAGCGAGTGCCCCTCTGTGTGTGTGTCTGCTCTGTGCTGCTCCCCCCTCCCCCCCCCCCCTTCCCCCCAAAGCCGCACATACAAAAAAAAAAGATATACAATAAAAAAAATATATAAAAAGAATAATAAAAAAGCCAATAGGTGGCCCATGGCACCGGCCCACAGGTGCCTCTTAAGAGATATGGGCCTGCCTACCACTTACCGCACTACAAATCCTCATTCTCTGGTTGGCGTATTCATTTTGAGTCTTCTGATTGGCTTAAAATTACAGAATATCGGTATAGCGGAATTCCCACGGAAATTTCCGACATTTCTGTCGAAATCCGCTTGCCATACTATGATTTCCGCATTCCGATGCGGAAATGCGATTTCGGAAATGTGGAAATTTACATTCTACAAAATTGGAATGAGCATCCCTAGTGGTAAATCCATTAGATTATAAACTCCTGCTGAGTGGCAGTGAAGGGGTTTGCGTTTTTTAAAACAGAAAAAGAAAATTGCCAACCTCCTAGTAATACAGATATATCGAGGCACAAAATCTCTCTTAGAGAATAGCTTTGTTAAAGGTGGTGAATGCTATTGAAGAATATGGGACCACCAAGGAGGTAGCTAGCAAGTTGCTCAAGTGAAAAAATAAAAGGCCAATTAGCTCAGCCTAAGGCCAGTTTTACACCTGGCCAGTGCGTTTGTGGTGCTATGCCCCACCACTGCCGCATCGCACCGCAACGCACTAAACATCAATCATATGACCCTGCAGCAGAATGTGCCAACAAGGTCATATGCATAGAGCTGCCCCCTCCCCCCACACACACCTCTCGCCCAGTGACATACTTCCTGCTGGACAGGAAGTACTTCAATGGCATTCATGGGGATCCCCGTCCTATTCTGCCGTTACACGCATGCTCGCTGCAATGCAGGTGGCAACCTTTTTAAAAGGTTTGCATCATAGAATTACTTACATTACTTCTGCCGCTGCGAAACTCCAGCTGCAATGCGCTGTTGACTTTGCGGCGGATTAGGCACTTCTAGCATGATACTGTCAGTGTGCTAGGCCCAATAGCGTTACATTGTCTTTGCATTACCCTGTGGTAAAACAGGGTAATGCAACGCACACTTTCTATGCAAGTGTAAAAGGGGCCTCAGTCAATCCTACTCTGAGAAGCACATGGCTGTACTGGATTGACAAACAGGTATCTGAACTCTGTGTTATAAAAGTTGGTGTTTTCTGTTGTTTTTGATCTGGGACAAGTGGTAGGATTGCTCCCAGTAGGGAGGATTCTCACATTTAAGTTGTAGTTGGTAGCCCATCTACTGGCAAGGTTTTGTGTTTGTGTCAGTAAATAATTTGTACAGCACAGCTAAAACCTGCTAATGGTGAATCATGGACTCTCTCCACATTTGCTTTGCACTGTGCCTATCTAAAAAGCAGAAAAGCACCTTCTGCCTATCCCTCTTTGTTACAAAAGATTGACTCGATTGATAGTTTTTTCCTGTGAAACAACATTATATGTAATTCTTCCAGCATAATAATACTGTTTATTTGTCCTGTACAAATATGAAACATAACAGTGCTTAACGACTTCAGTGGAAAACAGTCATCTACTGAAAAGGAAACACATTGCCCAGAGGAGCCATTATGCTCCACTTAGTGACTGGCATTGCCAAGCCATTAGTAAATGAAAATAAATGTTATCTACAGAAAAGAGGTGGAAATACTCCATATTTAACTTAGTGCACTGTTACTGCAATACATCTGTTGAGCTGTGGTGTTTTATGAACATAATGGTGTGGAACTAAGCTATGTCACATAGCCACTCATCTGCTTCTGCTAAGCCATGAATGAAAAAGAAATATTGACTGTTCCCTCGTAGATATTAGAGTTGACACAAATCCATGGTGTAGTTCTACTATGTTTCAACTTTCTTTGTTTTGATTGCTAGAACTGATATACGGTATGTGTAACTGTGCATTATGGGGTTTCATACAAAATTAGTTACCATATTTTCCTTTTTATTTTATTTTAAATATATTTTTATTTTGCCTTCTCTTAATGAAAAAAATCAACCCATGCTAAAATTTGCTGTAAACAAGTATTACTGCAGCACACTTTTCTCAGTTTAATGTTCTTAAAAATTATCTTTTCAACAACATTTGTATCCAGGTTTCTGCTAAAACAACTGCTACAAGCCCAAACTGCACTCATTTTCTAGTTTTGGATCTTAAAGGACAACTGAAGTGAGAAGAATATGGAGGCTGCCATATTTAGTTTCTTTTAAACAATACCTGGCTGCCCTGCTGATCTATTTGGCTGCATTATTGTCTAAATAACACCAGAAACAAGGATGTGGCTAAACTTATCAGATCTGACAATAATGTCACAAACACCTGAGATCCGCTGCATGCTTGTTCAGGGTCTATGGCTAAAAGTATTAGAGGCAAAGGATCAGCAGGACAGCCAGGAAACTGGTATTGCTCAAAAGAAAATAAATATGCCAGCCTCCATAATCCTCTCGCTTCAGCTGTCCATTAACCCTGTGTTCCAGTTCAAACAGCCCAGATATTTTACTTTCCTCCAGGAATAACCAGATGCACAATGCAGGAGGTAATTTTCTGACTCCTGCACTAATTAAAAGCAGAATGGACCTTTCCAAGGTGGAAGGCTGTGTTATGGTTCTTGTAGAGGGGATGAGTGAATGTATGCTCAGAGTAAGGTTTACATTTAACTAATTTAGAACTGATCCTAGCAATGTGAAGAGCTCAGCTGGACTTTAGGGATTGTTTATTTCACACCAAAACTGGAGTTTCACTTTAAACCTCTTGTGAGGACAGCTATCAGTTCTTGCCCTTCTAACTACATAGTAGAAAGCTTTTGGTAAAAATGTGATGCATTGAGGAATCTAGGCATTCGTTCCCTACCACTAGGGAGTACTGTATGACAAGGAAGCTCTTTGCAATTAGCAGCTCTTCATGCTGCACGGAGGAACTACCTACATTTAGTACACCTCTATATCTATGCTCTGAAAATACACCTATACAGTTAAACATCTGAATATGAGATAAAAGACAAGAACTTAAATGGGGTGGGAGTGCTATTAACACACTGATGCCACATTCTGGGGTTGAAGCATATAACTTTATACCTACTTTCTATCTACCTATATAAGCCTGACACATGTGACCACTGTGTACCTGAAAGTTTATCTATAGACTTCTAAAGTCTGTTAGATGTGTTGTTTGCTATACCCTACACACGGGCGTTTTTAGGCATAGGCATTCCAGGCCACTGTTTGGAGTGCCATTGGTCCTGGGGGCGTTATGTCCCTGAATAAACCCAGCCCCAAACAAAGCCCTGCCC
Source organism: Hyperolius riggenbachi (assembly GCF_040937935.1). Lineage (NCBI taxonomy): Eukaryota > Metazoa > Chordata > Amphibia > Anura > Hyperoliidae > Hyperolius > Hyperolius riggenbachi. The sequence continues at coordinate 282,608,447 of NC_090650.1, forward strand.
CAAACAAAGCCCAATTTCCAAACTAAGCCACGCCCTCACGGGTGTTTGTGCCTCCTTCTGTCCCCTTTTCTTCCTCCTTCTGTACCCTTGTATCTCCTTTAGGATCGATGGGTTGTTTGTATCTTAGGGACTCCCTGTATTTTGCTCCCACCCTATAGGGCACATGGTTTAAATCATTTAGTGTGTGTGTGTGTGTGTAGTTTTTTTTTGGGGGGGAGGGGGGTTGATACAGGACTTCTTGCCTTGAGTGACATAAAGGCTAGAAACGCTCCTGACTTAAAATTTGCTAAAAGATGTACAATCAAACTTAAAAAAATGTAAAGTACCGTCATGTGCAGCATTACATTTAACCTTTTGTTTGTTCTTTTAATTCTAGAATTTCCTACAGGACCTCTTCGTCCAACACAAAAAACAAATGACTCCTGATAAACTGGATGAATATACCGACACTATAGTAAGTGGTGCACACATATTTTCAGCATTGTTAACATATACATATAATGTAAGGCATTTCCTTGCTGCATGTTATTCCTTTATCATTTGCATTTGAAAACATTCATACTGAAAGTCAAAAGGTGTGAACCCTAAGGCTCGGTTCACGTTAGCGTTTTTTTGTGGATTGGAACCGGAACGTATACTGTACAAACGGAATCGATGTGAATGGATCCAATGTTAACCTATGGATCCATTCACATGCATCCGTTGGTACAGATAAGTTCCGTACATTCCGGGCCCCGAATCTAAAAAATGCTGCAGGCCCTAATTTTCTGGACCGTTCTGCCCAGCGGAACGGATCCAGACAAAAAATGCTGCAGCATTTGGGGCAATGTAAAACGGAACGTTTCTTCACACTAGTGAAGAAACGGACCGTTCCACGGGGGATGGGGACATGCGCCAATGCGAATCTGAGCAACGGGAGGATTAGGGAGGGTGCAGCAGCCGGGCGGGTGGGTGAGCGAGGTTTTATACATACCTAATCTTCTGTAGCAGCCGGCGGTCACATGACGCGCTGTGTAGTCACAGCGGAAGAAGAGGAAGCCTCTACCGCCGGCTTCTACAGAAGATTAGGTATGAATTTGCTGGCGAAATTGAGTGAAAATAGATCCGATCAATCATTGATCAGATCTGTTTTCACTTTCCATTTTCAATGTGAACCCAGGCCATGGACATAGCCATCCGGATCCGGTGAAGCGGAGACCGGATCAGCTCACCGGATCCTTTTTGGCTGAAGCGCTAACGAGAAAAAGCTGTGAACACTGGCCATAACTTCATTATATATAACATCTGAAACAGCACCTGCACCTGTTTCAGTAACTGCCCCACCAGCAAAACCCAGTGCCTACTCCAGTCACTTCTACCCTACCAGAACCCAATGTATCCTCACCTCAATGGTTTTCCAAGGTCTGCAGTCACTTGCACTCCTTCAAAATTCATGTCAGCTATTTTTGCCCAGTGATCCTTCACCGCTGTCAAAGCGTCACCTTGCGGTGGATTTATTATCATCCCCCCAACAAGGTGTTCCTTAACCCCTTAGCAGCCATAAAACGTAGAACTTTATTTGTTTGTGGGGTCGAAATTTTTCCTGCCTGGCAGGCTCAGCGGGGTATGTGGCAGTGGGGTGGGGGGAGGGCTGATACATACCTGTCTGATTGGCTTCTTCTACCTCCACCGTGGCGACAAAGTACTACCGGCAGGATTCCTCAGTTCCGATCACATGGTATGACGTGATCAGAACTGCCATCCTGCAGGTACACGCAACGTCATGCGATGGCATATGATGGGAAGTTGAGTGATGGCGGTACTTTGCGCAGAGTCATCAAGGATCTTAAAGATCTGATTCACCATAACAGTGGTTATCGCAGCGCTTTGCCAGATGTCATTTGCGTAATTATTACCTGCCTGTACCCATGTCGTGAGATCACGGAAACTATCGCTCAGTGCTCACAAAATCGCCGGTTGCGTGAACTTATTGTAGAAATCGTGTAATGGGTATGGGCCTTAAGGTTGCTTGTGTGTACCAGAACTCATGGAGAAGCATGTGATCAGTCTGATCAGGTAAAAGGTTTGCAAAGTGTTCATCTCATCAAACCAATTCCATGCTTCCTCTGGTACACATGAACAACTCTACTGTTACACTGTCGAAATGCACTGTATTGTTTCCTTTAGGAGTTAAAATTCTCTGGCTCTGTATTTTTTCCATTTCAGATGAAGCTCTTTGATAAAAATAAGGATGGTCGTTTGGATCTGAATGACTTGGCAAAGTAAGCATCTTATAAACTTCTCCCAGTTTATTAAAGTGGACCTGAACTCTTGCACAGGACAGAAGGAAAACATATAGAAATGCTCCCTGTATGTATTTAGAGAGTTTAGCTTGTCTAATCCCCCCTCATCTGTGACTAATCACCACTGTAATTTGATCTCTCAAATCATTCAGCTCAGGAATCTGTTCTGCCATGGCAGAGAAGCTAATTTGTAAACACTCAATGCTAACAATATGTCTGCTCCCATGAACGCAGGAAGTAGACACACTGCAGATTTATTGCAGGATTTATATCGCCTGTAACAAAGAAATGTTTTTCTTTAAAGGTTATTACGTTGTTGTGTATCTTTTAGAGCAGAGAGGAAGTTCTGATATCAGGTCCACTTTAAAGAAAACCTGAACTGAAAATAAAAAGTCAAAATAAGCATACACAAGTCATACTTAACCTCCCGTGTAGTCTACTCCTCAATCTCTTTTTCCTCTCCTGCATCCTGTTTGTTCACTGTGATCAAGGGAATTTTCCGTCCTCCATTTTGAAAATGGCCATTTCTCCATAACAGCTTTCTGGTCAGCACACTGTTAAACTGTAACATCGCCCACTTGAGCCATAGGGAAACATGGACATTACCTGGTACATCAGTTTTCCTCTCAGCTATAACTGACAGCAACTGATATTTTACTGACAGCAACTGATGTATTTCAGATCTGACAAAATGTTGTCAGAACTGGAAGGGATAATTGTCAGAAGAAAATGGTGAGCTTCTGAGAGGAACTGATGGCAAGGTAACTATGTAATGTTCATTTGAAGTTACCTCATGTGTTTATTTTAAATATTTTTACTCAGTACAGGTTCTCTTTAAGTATATTATATGTTTATAATTCCTTATTTGCAGAGCTGTTCTTTAAAAGACAACTGTAAATAGAGGGATATGGAGGCTGCCCTGTTTATTTCCTTTTAAGCAATGCCAGTTGCCAGGCTATCATGCTTATCCAGTGGCTCTAATATTTTTAGCCATAGACCCTGAACAAGCATGTGCAGCTCCGAGATTTCTGACATTATTGTCAGATCTGACCTGCATTAGCCACATGCTTGTTTCTGGTGTGATTCAGTCACTACTGCAGGCAAATAGAACAGCAGGGCTGCCAGGCAACTGATATTGTTTAAAAAGAAATAAATATGGCAACCTCCATATTCTTTTCACTTCAGTTGTCCTTTAACCTGCTGAGCGGTCTGGACGAGCTCAGCTCGTCCAACACCGCCAGAGGCTGCCGCTCAGGCCCTGCTGGGCCGATTTTCACCAAATAAAGTGCAGCACACGCAGCCGGCACTTTGCCAGCCGCGTGTGCTGCCTGATCGCCGCTGCAGCGCGGCGATCCGCCGCGTGCAGCGGCGAAAGAGGGTCCCCCCAGCCGCCCGAGCCCAGTGTAGCCGGAACAAACAGTTCCGGCCAGCGCTAAGGGCTGGATCGGAGGCGGCAGACGTCAGGACGTCGGCTGACGTCCATGACGTCACTCCGCTCGTCGCCATGGCGACGAGGGAAGCGAAACACGGAGGGCCGCTCATTGCGGCCTTCCGTGTTATTTCTTGCCGCCGGAGGCGATCAGAAGATCGCCTCCGGAGCGCCCTCTAGTGGGCTTTCATGCAGCCAACTTTCAGTTGGCTGCATGAAATAGTTTTTTTTTAATTAAAAAAAAACCCTCCCGCAGCCACCCTGGCGATTTAATCAGAACGCCAGGGTGGTTAAAGAAAACCTGAACTGAAAATTAAAAGTCAAAATAAGCATACACAAGTTATACTTACCATCCATGTAGTCTACTCCTCAGTGTCTTTCTCCTGTCCCGCGTCCTGTTTGCTCAAAGTGATCGAGGGAATTTTCCGTCCTCCATTTCGAAAATGGCCATTACCCATAACAGCTTTATGGTCAGCACACAGTTAAATTGTAACATCGCCCACTTGAGCCATAGGGAAACATGGACATTACCTGGTACATCAGTTTTCCTCTCAGCTATAACTGACAGCAACTGATATATAACTGACAGCAACTGATATATTTCAGATCTGACAATATATTGTCAGAACTGGAAGGGATTATTGTCAGAAGAAAATGGTGAGCTTCTGAGAGGAACTGATGGCGAGGTAACTATGCAATGTTCATTTGAAGTTACCTCATGTGTTTATTTTAAATATTTTTACTCAGTACAGGTTTTCTTTAAAGAGAAACTCCAACCTAGAATTTAACTTTATCCCAATCAGTAGCTGATACCCCTTTTTACATGAGAAATATAATGATTTTCACAAACAGACCATCAGGGGGCGCTGTATGACTGATTTTGTGCTGAAACCCCTCCCACAAGAAGCTCTGAGTACCGCGGTACTCTGGGCAAACTGCCACAATGTAATAATGTTCACAGACAGGAATTAGCTGTTTACAGCTGTCTCTAACAGCCAAAACAGCTAGGAGCAGCTACATAACCTGCCCACAGTAAAAATGTCACCATGTAATACATGTCAGAATGTGAATCTGGGAGAGGAAAGATTTTACAATGAGCAAACACTGACTAAATCATTTATACATAATTATAGTAAAAAAAATGAAGCACTTTTTTTACTACATTATTTTCACTGGAGTTCCTCTTTAAGAAAGCCAAAAAGTTGATCCATAACCAGTACTCCAGAGAAAGAGGGATACAAAATGATGAGCACTACCTGCCAACAGCGTCACTTTTCCATTTGCTACAAGTTATCATTACTTTTACTTTAATTCTATGCTGTTTGAGTGTACTAAAAGCTGCTTAGTGATGTATGTTAGTCTGTATTCAACCTGCCCTTGATCTGTAGATAAATACGTAGTATCAGGGGCGTAACAATAGACCCTGAAAGGACGAAGCCGCGGAGGGCCCAGAAGCCACAGGGGGCCCCGTCCTAAGAGACTGACAACTGAGGGCAAGGAGAGAAAAAAAACTTACTGCTCTCTGCTCATTTGTTGTAATGACTGCATCTGCTCATCCACTGATAAGGAATCATACAAAGTTTTACAGACAAAGATTTGTAGAGATACCCTATTCCATGTGCAGCATGCTCTTGTGTACAGTGCCCAAACTCTCTACCCCTTCCCAAAGCTCTGTACTTTAGTGATGCTGGAAAAGGCTGCAGACCTAGAGCCAGATGGACAGAGTGACTGTAATAAGCTGAGGCTGGGAGCACACTCGTCTGTCGGGGGGGGGGGGGTGATGGGGGTTTGGCGGGGGGGGGCCCCATCCAAAGTTTTGCAAGGGGGCCCAGTAATTTCTAGTTATGCCCCTGCGTAGTATTCATCATTCATAAAAGTTTTTTAATATATTCCATATTGAATAAATCAATATGTATTTTAGTCTTATTAAACTACGTGTGAACATTTGTCAATACCTCATTAGGATTTTTATTTGTGTATTTCATTGTTATGTTTCCATTTTGACTCAAGGATTCTGGCACTGCAAGAAAACTTTTTACTCCAGTTTAAAATGGATGTAAGTATTGCAGATCTAATAACATAATTTTGGTACATACAGAATTACATGAAATAATCACATTTACTAAGTTAAAATAGCCAGCTCTACGTCAAAAGCAACAGCATGGCCACCGGGAAAAGGGCGCCTGAGCTGCCTGTATGAAAAGGGCACCTTCATAGACATCAATGTTATTTCTGAAAATATGGGCTACAAGGTGGTGAAAAGGGCGCCCGAGTTTTGATATAGGCTACAAATGGGCGCCCCTTTGTAGCCCATATTTTTTGAGGCTACAAGGTTTTCGGCTACAGTAGGGTACCCCTTTGTAGCCCATATTTTTTCGGCTACAAGGTTTTCGGCTACGGTAGGATGCCCCTTTGTAGCCCATATTTTTTGGGCTACAAGGTTTTCGGCTACAGTAGGGCACACCTTTGTAGCCCATATTTTTTTCAGCTACAGGGTTTTCGGCTACAAGGTTTTTGATTCTGCTACAAAAGGGCACCCTTTTATAGCCGAGATTCGGGGGTGCAGGGGGGTTAGGATTAGGCATCACAAGCCGGGGGGGGGGGGGGTCTAAGGGTTAGGCACCACTAGGGGGTTTAGGGTTAGGCACCACCAGGGGAGTCTTAGGGTTAGGCACCACCTGGGGGGTCTTAAGGTTAGGCACCACCTGGGGGGTCTTAGGGTTAGGCACCACCTGGGGGGTCTTATGGTTAGGCACCACCTGGGGAGTCTTAGGGTTAGGCACCACCAGGGGAATCTTAGGGTTAGGCAACACCTGTAGTGGGGGGTCTTAGGGTAAGGCACCACCTGGGGAGTCTTAGGGTTAGGCACCACCTGGGGAGTCTTAGGGTTAGGCACCACCTGGGGAGTCTTAGGGTTAGGCACCACCAGAGGAATCTTAGGGTTATGCGCCACCTGGGGGGGTCTTCTTGGGGTTAGGCACCACCAGGGGAGTCTTAGGGTTAGGCACCACCTGGTGGTATCCCAACAAATTTTGCCTATAACAGCATCCTTTTTATAAACTAAAACTATATGACATATATGGGCGACAGCAGGTGCCCTTAGTAGCCAAATTTGACATATATATGGGCTACACTAGGTGCCCTTTGTAGCCGAATTTGGCATATATGGGCACCACCAGGTGCCCTTTGTAGCCTAAGTTGGCATATATGGGCTACACCAGGCGCCCTTTGTAGCCGAATTTGAAATATATGGGCTACACCGGACGCCCTTTGTAGCCGAATTTGGAATATATGGGCTACACCAGGCACCCTTTGTAGCCGAAGTTGGTATATGGGCTACACCAGGCGCCCTTTGTAGCCAAAGTTGGTATATGGGCTACACCAGGCGCCCTTTGCAGGCGAAGTTGGTGTATGGGCTACACCAGGCGCCTTTTTTTGTAGCCGAATTTGGCATATATGGGCTACACCAGGCGCCCTTTTCAAATAGATGCATGACAACCTTGTCTTTAAGTCACATGTGAGTTTAAAAAGCACATAAAAAAGAATGTATCCCAAATAAAGAAGCTTTTTGTGCATATTTGAAAAGATGTCACTCGTCCTCTCCAACTGGAGGAATAGGTGAGTGAATGCATAGTATGAAAATAAGAAAAGGTAGGAATGGATAAAAAAAAGGAGTAAGCTAAGGAAGTGGATGAAAGTTATGGGAAAGAAAAGAAAACATATGGGGACACATGAAGAAATAGATACTCTAGAGCAGGGCTTCCCAACCCTGTCCTCGAGTACCACCAACAGTACATTTCTTGCAGAAAACCTCAACCATTCATTGGCGGGATAATTAGTGTCCCAGCAAAGTTGATTATCTACCTCTGTGGATTGCTACAAAATATGCACTGTTGGTGGCACTTGAGGACGTGTACATGCAAAAAGGGTGTCGAGAAATAATAGCGTTTTTAAAAATATTGTGTTGTATTTCGATTACAAATAATGTTTTACAAATTAAAAAACATTTAATAATGTGTGTGAATTCGCAAATTGTGAAAATGATAATCTTCCCTGTTTTAAAAGTAAAACTTATAATTACATTTGTTAAAAAAGGATAATATATGTTTAATCGTTATAATTGCATATTATTGTGAATAACCTTCATTTATTGTTTCTTCATATAATAAAATCTGAAAATATTGTTTATAACGATGAAAAAAAATATATAAGTGTGTTCAAAATAACTATTGTAAAACATTAGTAAATATTACTAACATTTCACTACAACCAAACCTAACCCTACTCTCACACAGAACCCTCCCTGTACCTATCTCTAACCCTTAGACCCCCTGGTGGTGCCTAACCCTAAGATCCCCCTGGTGATGCCTAACCCTAAATCTCACCTGGTGGTGCCTAACCCTAAGAATACCTTGGTGGTGCCTAACCCTAAGACCCCTCTGGTGGTTCCTAACCCTAAATCTCCCATGGGGGTGTCTAATCCTAAGACCCCACCTGGTGGTGCCTAACCCTAAAACCCCCCTTAGTGATCGTTTTATTGTGTGGAGAATAATGTTTTACAAATAGTGACTGCAAAAAATATATTACAATTATATGTTATGTACTGATCACTTTATTTGTGAATAATAATGTTTTACAAACCGTAAGGGATAACATTTTAAATAATGTTTTACTTAAATACGATAAATATGTTTAGTATATTTGTAAACGTTATTCGTCATGGGTGCATTTTGTAAACTTAAATCATCACAAGCGCCTTTAGAAAACATTAAAAATCTCCGGGCGCCGTTTGAAAACGTTAATAATCTCCAGCGCCCTTTTTTCCTGTTCAGCGCCCATTAAACAATATTTATTATGGGAGTGAATGGTGACGCCCTTTATGTCCACTTGCCTCATGTGCCCAAATTTCCTGCGTCCCTTGAGTACAGGGCAGGGAAGCCCTGCTCTAGAGCATACATGTCAAACTCTGGCCTGTGGGCCAAGTTTGGCCCACTTGGTCATCAAAGTTGGGCCGCAAGTGGGTTACCCACTCTGCATTATGTTTGGCCCACTCTAGACCACCAGGGGGGCTATATTGGAGGTGAAGCCCTAGTTCACCAGGGAATCCATATGGGAGAAGGAAGAGCAAAGCACTAGACACCAGGGAACTGTATGGGGGGGTGTTGGTCACTAGACACCAGGGAACTTTATACGAGTGGGAGGGGGTCACTAGACACCAGGGAACTGTATAGGAGAGGCAGGGTGGACCAATAAACACTGGGGGGGGGGGGGGCATTAGAAACCAGGGAACTTTACAAGGGATGAAGGGGATCTCTGGACATTGAGGTTGGCCCATGACTTGGTCCCAGTGTTTAATTTCGGCCCACTTTGTATTTGAGTTTGACGCCTCTGCTCTAGAGGAATACGTTTTGGACCCATCGGGTTTGCACCACCCAGTAGTCCTTTAGAATCAATTGATTCTAAATAGAATTTCACTGGATTTAGTACTGTACCACTTGATGGAAAGAAAAACTTACAGCTGACAAGGTTGCATTGCATTAAGGCTTGTCCACATGCTAGATAAATGTCTGTTGAAACGGCCAAAACGACCGCCTCAGCCAATAATCATGCATGTGTAAAGCAGCCACTGCCTGCCGCCTGGCCAGTAATCCACCAGGGTAACCAAGCAACAGTCAATCGCTGCTTGTCCTGCCTTCACCCCATAACGTCACTAACCTAAATAGCGTGAGTAACCTCCTGTTACTCAGGCTATTACATCAGTGTGCCTTAATTTTATGTCTCTGCACACTACACACGCTAGTGGCAGCGCAGCGTGTGTAAGTAAGAAACGCAATCTAGTGCAGGCTAGCGAGCGCTGCTAACTTACTCGTGCTCCCTCTAATTAACCGCAGCTCCACTGAACCCACCATGAGCCCACCCCGGTGGGTCCAGTGGCTTTCTAGAACATGATCCCGGTGCTTTGATTGGCCCAATAGGCTGTGTGCCACTTGAAAGCCAGCCTATTGGGCCAATCAACATGCAGGGATCACGTCCTAGAAAGCCAGTGGACCCGTGCAGAGACTTAAAATGATGGCACATTGATGTAATAGTGCAAGTAACAGGAGGTTACTCACGCTATTTAGGTTAGTGAATCAACCCCATTGTCAGCCGGAAGTCTGCACAGCCTCAGCCCAGCGATGTCTCACAAGAGATCAGGTCCTGATTCTCATTGGGTGACATCAATCATCAATGGGCCTTTAGTTCAGTTTAAGTAAATCTAGGGCTTCAGGTGCTTGTGTACTTGTCATGATACACATCTAACACCAGGGTGGAAAATCGCTTTTCTGAAACACTGAAAATCAAGTTATCAGACTCTAAATATATCATGGTGTCTTTCATATCTGAACAATGGGCAACCAAGAAAGTACTCATCCTCCACAGGCCTCTTTTTGATTTATAGTTATTCAGTGGTGTGGCAATAAGGAAAACTAAGTTTATGACCACAATGGGGCTCACCAGGGGGAATTTGTTCACAGTTCCTAATCCTGGTAACTGTATGGACCTGTAGAGGCTAGTAATATGATATACTAAGTTTGCTACCAGACTGGGGCCCCTGGAGCAGTGGGAGCCACCAGGGGCCCTCCTTCATCTGCTGCATAAGCTCTCAGATGGTATTCTAGGAATGATTACCTCTATATGTGCTTTAAATAGTAGTACGCATTATCTAACTGTTTCGCTCTCCTGTAAAAAACTCTTTGACAATGTACTTGGCAGGTTTTGTCATTCCTTATCTATTGTTGTGTATAGAGTGCCGGTGGGGATTATAAAACACAAATTGGGGCCCATAACTTCTTGGCTACATTAATGTGTTTATGACATTGAATGAGCATATAAGGTTGATTTAGAACTAATAACATTTCCATTGCTGTGCTGTACAGAACATGTATTGTATGTGATACAGAGAGAGCTATGGCAGTGCCATATCTTGTTTACAACACTAGATTTTTATGACATGTGAGGCTGAACACAGATCATTGCTTTCATTGATTACTTGTGTTAAGTGAGCCAGACGATGTGTTTGCAAAGCAAAGCTTTAAACCTTTTACACCTTGATGACCTGTATAAATAGAAATCTTGTTTGCTAAAGCCAATCAATATGCTATCTGCAGTCCACCACTGAGTCACAAACATCCATAACAAGTGCTTTGTATATAAAATCCAGACGATGTTTCCTATTCCTCCATGCTGGTTTGCCCCCCCCCCCCCCCCCCACCTTAGCTTCGTTGAGAGAGGAGACATCCTCTCCCAGCAGAGAGACATGGCAGCTCCTATAATTATTAGAAACCAGGAAAATAAAAAAGTGGTGCTTGGTTCCCTTTAAGTCAAGACCTACACACAGCAGGCTTTCCAGCAATGGACCACAGAGACAGGTCTTCCTGCAACTCCAATCTGTTTCTTTTTTCTTTTTCTACCATTACTTCTGTGCATGCAACTGCTGACTTGTCCGTTACTGCTGAGAAGTATTGGCTGCTAGGTCTTGCCAAGTAGAAGGGACCAAGATAGTAGTTATACAGTGGATATTAATTAATGATAATAATAATAATTTGCTTTTTAGGCAAGCAGTCAAGATGAGAGAAAAAGGGATTTTGAAACCATTTTCGCGCACTATGATGTTGTAAGTCAAATTAATTGCATACATCTTAAGTACAGAACTATGTTTATGATTGAAATGTAAACATGCATTGGCCTCTATTCAGATAACTTTTTCCTGAGTTTCCTCACAGGAGATGTACAACTTATCAATAACATTTCTTTTAAGCTCCCAGTAACCAAGAAGTTACTTAAAATAAGTCTGAGATTAAGTTTTTTCCCAACTTTGTAGTGTTTTTCAGTTAAGTGTTAAAAAGTTGTAGATAAAATGAAAAATGATCTCCTGGGAGAAAACTTGGGAGAAAAGTTAATTGAGTAGGGGCTGTTGAGCTAAATGTTCAGTCTGTCCAGAAGTCATATCTCAGCTATAACTGGTGTCTGGTGGGCATCTCTTTGGGGCTCTAATAGTGAACATTTCAATCTCTTTTCAACCCTTTTCCAATTAATTTAGTACTGTCACTAATCTTGGTGCAAAAAAGGTGTTGGTATCTCCTATAGCTTTATTCATATCAGCTACTTTAGAAATGTATCTACTACAACACATAGATGCCGGGCAAGTTTAATGTTACTTTTTTGACATCAAAGCAGAGATCCAAACAACAAAGGTTGCATTGCATATAATACCCAATAGCACGCATATACTCCAGATCCAGGATTTCAGAGTCCTCTGTGGGTCCAGTCAAAGTACCAAAAGTACAGACTCTGCAAAGTCAGATTTACCAAAGGCAGGAAGTACATCATGGATCCATTACAGAGCATAGCAGCTGGGCAGGTTCACTACAGAGTAGCTCTAATATGATGGCTTAATTATAACAAAGTAAATAACACTGAGAAAATATTATTTGCTGTTTTGCCCAATTACCTCAATTATAGGCTGAAGTGACTGATTACTAAAGTATATTGTTTCCAAGTTGACAACAGTGAAGACCTACTGTCATCTGTCACACATCTGTCATCTGTACACAATATTGGTGACATGTTTCATAGCGAGTTGTCTTTCATAAAGCGGACCTATCCTTGATAACTACAGTATTCAGGCAAAAGAAAACTTGGCACAGTGAATTCTCAAAACCAGTTCTTGAGTAGATAAACTTTCAGTTTGGATAAGATCTATTTACTGTTAATCTAATAAAAGTATACTTCGTAGTAGATTATGTGTACCTTTGTAGGTGAATTACCATATTTCCTATTTTCTAGAGTAAAACTGGAGCTCTTGAAGGTCCTGAAGTTGACGGATTTGTCAAAGACATGATGGAACTAGTCAAGGCAAGTTTAATACAGATTTTGAACAATTAAACAGAAAATACATTCCTGCAAGTATAAAAGCATAATTTAGTGACAGGTTTAGTAATATGAGAAATTACCTGAGGTCCTAATTTTTCATTTACATGGGCCATTTTATTTTCTTTATTTTGTGTTATCCCAATTATTTGTTTCATTTCCTTTTAGGTGCACCTTTGTGAATGAATTTCTGTTTGGCTCAGCCATTATACTAGGGATGTGACTTATTTTTAGGAAGTGCAAACCTCTTTTATGAGTGTGGCTGGTTATGCTATGCTCATGCATTCAGCTGAGGATTGGTTTATGTGTAACTGAAATAGAACCAGTTATGGCTATTCTATGGCTGAAATGCCACTCTAGGATGTAAGCACAAGATTCAGCCATTGTGAGGCCAGAAGTGCCGTGCCAAGTTATTGACCAGGGATGGTCGTAGGCAGCCAACTTCGCTACACTGGAACTACGCGTATTTTTACGCAAATACGCTTCGCAATCTACGGCTCCGAAATCAGCCACTTCGCTACATTAGCATACCGTAGACTACGCATTAAAATACGCCAGCTTCACGTATTACGTAGCGTAGTTGATGCGACCACTTATGCCCTTATGCGGAAAAATTTCGGCAATAATCTGCTAACTATGCGCATACACAAACTAATTTAAGCATACATTCCAACATCCAATGCGGAATTGTATGCGTATAAAGGGCAATAAAATTTCTGCGCATGCGCAATGACCCATATAAATGCAGTTACCGCACGCGTAGTTGACTTCGCAATACGTACGTCAACTACGCGTAGCGGGCGAAGCTACGCATAGCGGGACTACGACTATGCGGAAATGCGTAAGTGTAGTTCTTAAACTTCGCCTACGAACTACGATGCGTAGTTGCGTACTACGATGCGTAGATTCGCGCTGGCGTAGTTTACGAGCAACCCTGTTATTGACTCTGCAAGGGTCAATTCAGGAAGATGTTTCAGCCTCTCTATAGCCACAAAACATTTTGTACTGGCCAGTGAAGAGAATGAGAGGTAAGTATAAGTTAGGGTTAGCCACTGGGGTTAGAGTTCAGCCCTGATATTAGAGGGATAGTTTTAGAGAATTGTATAAGAAGTGGTTAGCTTTGAGTTGTTATAGTTAGAAAGTTGGGGTTAGTTGTTTGTAAGGGGATTACATTAGGCAGGGAGGTTAGATGTAAACAATAAGTAGGGTATTATGTAAGGCAGGGATGCTCCCTAAATGCCCCCTGGCAGCTTCTACTAGGTCATTGGAGTCAGGCATTAGTGCATAAAAGCTGGCCCAGCTGCAGACATCCTACAGCACATGCCCGTGGCCGGGAGCACTCTGTGCATGCGCATGACATAGTCATAATATCGTGCACTTGCATAATGTGCTCCCGGCCAAGGGCACAGGATGTAGGACACGCAGCTGGGCCAGCACCTGCGCACTAATGCCTGGTTCCGGCGAACTGGAAGAGGCTGCCGGGGGACATTTAGGTATGAAATAAGGGGGACAGAGAGGAACGGGGGAGCAGTAGACATCAGGACAGCTGCCAGTACATGCCTGCTCTCCCTGTTTTTCCTATTTTATTCGGCTCTGGTATCCTTTAAATATTAAATTGAGATGGTGCACTTTAAACCTCCAGGTGCTGTGTTCCTACATTTCTATAGCAGATATGTTGTGATTAAAGCTGATTAAAATGAGAATTCATATGATAGATGGATTACAGAATGATCTTGGAAAGGTCATTGTGGATGAATAAAATGTTTTGTTTCTCTGAAATAGATTATGGAGCAAGTTGACATTATAAGATAGTATAAATTAGTTGTCCTTCAGCTTACCTTGGCTAAGTGCATTTTATATTATTAGTATTGCTAATGTTGGGTAATATATGAACGTTGAGCTCCAAGAATATAGCTTAATGTGCAGCTGAAGCAGAAGTACAACACATGAACTTTCCTTATTTTAGGCTGACAACATCCTGCATTAAAAGTGTAAATTAGGTCAAAGCGGATTAAAAAAAACCCCAAGATAAAACAGATACAACAAAAATGTGCAGTTTTTTCAAGAAAACACAGTCCACTACCTGTAGAGTTCCCCTTTGGTCCTGTTTAGAAAGTTATCTGCTGAGCCTCTACCCCTAGAGCTCCCCTCTAAACTTTTTTTTAGCTTAGCCCTCTAAGCCCGATTTGACCTTACATTCTCCAAAGTTAAGGGGTAAAACAATTAATAATGGAATTCAAGGTACAAGGTAGTAATATGGTGTATGATGGCCAGTTAGAGTGTCCTAGGTGAGATTATTGGCTTGCCTAAAGATGGTAAGTGTGGGTGAGTGACAAACAGATTGTGGAAGGGAGTTCCAGAGAAGGAATCTGAGAAAAGCTGTTTAAGCAAAAATGAGAGATGACTAAAGAGAATGAAAGGGAATATGGTTAGTAGAAGTGAGGTTTCATGTAGGGCTGCTTTTGGAGACAAGTCTAGTTATATAAGAAAGAAATAGACAATTAGGTGCTTCGTAGGTGAGAGTTAGAATCCTGAACTGTATACTTTGTGAGATAAGCAGTCAATGGAGGCACTGCTGGAAAGTTCACAATGGACTGGAGCTGGGAAAGACCACTAGCATGTAGGCTATAGAGGAGAGAGCTGAAGCAGTAATAAAGACGTGAAACAATCTGGGCATGCACAAGTAGTTTGGTTGTAGCCTGTTTCTGATTGAGGTGTTGGATGTGCCGAGTATATATGTTGGTGATTGTATGTCAGATTGACCATGAATAAGGACCTTTAAGGGTCTAAAATATGTTAGTTACTGTATATTATGGGGGCATCGGCTGTGTATTATCTGATGCACATGTGCGCACACCCACTGCAGTAACACTGGATGAGAATACACATGCAGTTATACTTTAGAAGCATCTATCTGGACGACTATAGTCATAGAGATAGACTCAAGTGGTAAAGTCCATGTTCTGGCTATCTTTTTTTTAATTTGACATGAACTTTGGGAAATATGGCATTTATTAATGCAGATAGGCTTGATTCACAAAGCGGTGCTAACAGTTAGCACCCTGGTGAAAAGCCCCTTATCACGCCTAAACTCAGTTTAGGCGTGATAAGTTTAGGCTTGATACGTTTAGGCATGATAAGTTTAAGCACCAACTGGGTTAGCACCGCAGTGCACAGCTGATCAAAAGTTTTGCGCTAGCAAAGTCTGGTGCACTTCGCATAGAGTTTAATGGCGCTGCTTTGCGCGCGGGACTTTTCGTGCGATCTAAACTTATCTAAACTTATCACGCCTAAACTTATCACGCCTAAACTGGCTTTTCACCAGCGTGGTGCAACGGTTATCATGCCTAAAGTCTTTTACTGGGTTAGCACCGCTTTGTGAATCGAGCCCATTGAGAGATGTCTGATTTGTAGATTTTTTTCTAAACTAATGGCAAACAGACTTGGGCCTTGATTCAGCAAACTTTCGCCATTAGTTTTCTCATGTACATTATCAATAAATTCCATTCATAGCCCCTAGCATACAAAAACTTTTATTTTTTTGTCCAGGTGAAATGAAGTTTGATGCTGCCTTTAGTGCCTACCTTTTTTTATAACTTTTTCACTTGCTAGATGTTGAAAAGGTATTTTATCAGGGAGCTTATTCAATTCACTTATATAAGGGACCTTATTCAATTCACTTTTCTCCTAGGAGATAATTTTTCATTTTCTGTTTAAAATAACTTTTCAGTACTCTTCAGTTGAAAAAGAATAAAAAGTACCGTATATACTCACAAGCAAGCCGAATTTTGGACCCACAAAAAGTGGGTCAAAAGTTGGGGGTCGGCTTGCTTGCGAGTGATGTGCCTGAGAGTCGCCCCCCCGCCCTCTCCCACCCGCTCCCCCCCGCGGCCGCTGCTATTACCTTAGCTCCGCGGCTTCCTATTCCCCTGTTATGCTCTTAATTAAACAGCAGCTCGCCCCACGGTGGCTGCTGCGTGATGACGGAGGAAGTGCAGAGAGAGGTTCCCATAGTAACCAGGAAGCCGCTCTCTGCGACTTCCTCCATCATCACGCAGCGCAGCAGCCACCGTGGGGCGAGCTGCTGTTTAAGAGCAGGACAGGGGAATAGTCAGCCGCGGAGCTAAGGTAATAGCAGCGGCCACGGGGGGAGCGGGGGACGCCCTAAATTCGCTATCCTGGGCACGATACTAGCTATCCTGGGCACGATACTAGCTATCCTGGGCACGATACTAGCTATCCTGGGCATGGTACTAGCTATCCTGGGCATGATACTAGCTATCCTGGGCACGATACTAGCTATCCTGGGCACTATACTAGCTATCCTGGGCACTATACTAGCTATACTGGGCACTATCCTGGGCACTATACTAGCTATCCTGGGCACTATACTAGCTATCCTGGGCACGATGCTAGCTATCCTGGACATGATGCTAGCTATCCTGGGCACAATACTAGCTATCCTGGGCACTATACTAGCTATCCTGGGCACTATACTAGCTATCCTGGGCACGATACTAGCTATCCTGGGCACTATACTAGCTATCCTGGGCACTATACTAGCTATCCTGGGCACTATCCTGGGCACGATACTAGCTATATTGGGCACATTACAAGCTATACTGGGCACGATACTAGCTATCCTGGGCACGATACTAGCTATCCTGGTCACTATACTATCTATCCTGGGCACGATACTAGCTATCCTGGGCACTTTACTAACTATACTGAGGCACTACGTTACCATACTGGGCACTATACTAGCTATACTGGGACACACTGGGGGGGATCATGCGGCCAGCATTTCCTACCCCCGGCTTATATGAGGGTCAATCATTTTTCCCTGGTTTTCAGGCAAAAGTTGGGGGTCGGCTTATATGCGGGTCGGCTTGCTTGCGAGTATATACGGTAGTTGAAAAAGTCCTGTCAAAATTATTCGGAGTACAGTAAAGTCCGAGTTAACCCGCAACGCAAGCAGCTGGCAGTCTCAACTAACTGGCTTGCCTGGGGGGGGGGGGGAGAATGGGAGCATTTCTTTCTATGTTTACAGAGCCGTGCACAGCAGAGTGACTTATAAATCCTCCAGGTGCCGGCCTTCTTCACTCCTGTAGCTCCCAGCTGCTTTACAGCACTTTGTACAGCTCCCTGGTGTGTCACCTAACTCTCATTGGGTCACATGGCACAAGGGAGCTGTGCAAGGAGGACACCACAAAGCCGCTGGGAGCTATAGGACTGAAGCAGACCGGCATCTGGAGGATTTGTTGACTTTTTGACTTCTGACTAATTTTTTTTTTTTTTAATGGATTTTTTTGACTTCTCTAGCAAGCAGCAAGAACACATATCCAGCATCAGACAATCCCCGTCTGTGCTGAATAAGTGAGGCTCTACTGTACTTTTTGGCTTGCTCGTCTTGCTTGCTCTTGGCTTAAAAAACATTTTATTGATAAGTTGTGAAAGTATCAACTAAAAGAAAACTAGTGTATTGAATAAGGGCCAAGATGAGAAAACATCCCTGAGAGAAGACGCATTAGAAGAGTTACAGAATCACTTGCTTGGATAGAAGCAAAAGATCTAGTTATAATTTGTGTTACATTATGTCACATAATCTGCATCTTCTCATTTTACACATGTATCATTTTGTTGACAGCCAAGTATCACCGGCGTGGACTTGGATAAATTTCGTCAGATTCTGCTGAACCATTGTGATGTGAACAGAGATGGTAAAATCCAGAAGTCTGAGCTGGCTTTATGTCTTGGTTTGAAAGTAAGCCCATGACGCCCTGGTGACTCCGCCTTCTTGTGCCTCTTCTATTGTCAGAACCTGCTGGTTTCAGAGTAACTTTGGTCTGCTACAGATCTTCATCACGCTTGATGATTGTGGACTTAGGAACAACCATAGGTTAAATGTATGAGTAGAGCAGATGCAGTTATTTGATTGTATAGCAGGTGTTAAATGGTGATTACAATAAATAAAAAAATTAAAAAAAACATGCTGTTTCACATATTTGGTTAAAAGACTCTCATACGTTTTGATATGTTTTTGTTTTGTTTTTTTAACTTCACTCTAGTGATATTTCGAAATAATGCTAAGATATATAATTTTCAGCCAAGCTGTAAATGTGTTGCTAATAAATTTTATTTCATGACAGCACATGGAAACTCCTGAGCTTACTGACATTTTGCACCTCTGTGAAACAATAAAGTCATGTGGTCTTTTTTGAAATTATCGCTTTTTGACTTGTTGGCTTGTTGCTAACAGTGACTTTTCACAATAAAGCAAAATTATCTGGCATGTGTCTGAAAAATGTATTTTACTTTTTATTATGTAAGGTCTAAGCTCTTCTTTTTCCGCTGCATTATCTCTTCATTGGTGTTGTTAATGCACAGTATTCTTATTGATTTATAAAGCACCAACATGTTCCATAGTAGAAATGATCACCTTTATATGTGATTAAATACAGGTAGTCCCTGCTTTACAAATGAGATAGGGACTGTAGATTTGTACTTAACCTGAATCTGTCCATAAGTCGAAACACTGTGCCATCTCTGTCCCATGTACCTCCTCTATATTTGCCCCCCCATGCCTCCAGTGACACCTCTGCTCCTCCACTGTGTCACCTCTGCCCCCCTGTGCACTTATTGTACCACATCAAAACGTCATTTTACTAGGTTAAAAACAATTTTTTCTCAACCATTTTTCTCAAATTGTCTATTGAGTGCGCTCTCCCCCTCCTTTCCCCCCCCCCCCTTGTCCTCTACAGATTTCCTCTACTGTGGCACCTCTCACAGATCTCACCAAGAAGGGAGCTAATCCTTCTGTCTGGAACAGTGAAGCTGTCCAGGCTTTCAGTTCTTTAAAACAGGCATTTTTTCCGTTCCTGTCTTGGTACATCTTGATATCCAGAAAGCATTTATTGTTGAAGTTGATGCATCTGAGTCAGGGGTTGGGGCAGTGCTCTCACAATATTCTGGGTCACCTGAATGCCTTCACCCCTGTGCTTATTTTTCCAGGAAGTTCTCCTCATCTGAGAAAAACGATGACATTGGCAATAGGGAGCTTTTAGCGGTCAAGTTGGCCTTTGAAGAATGGAGGCACTGGTTAGAGGGAGCCATTCATCCTGTTACCGTATACGCTGACCATAAGAACTTAGAGTACATTGAGAATGCTAAACATTTAAACTCGCATCAGGCAAGGTGGGTTTGTTTTTTTCTCATTTTAATTTTGTTATAACAGACAAACGAGGATCCAAAAATGTTAAAGCTGATGCTTCATCTCGGTCATTTGAGAAACAAGTCTCTGATTCAGAAGACCCAGGGTTCATTCTGTCTAGAAAATGTATTTCAGCTGCTGTGGTTACCTGTAATTGTCACCTGATTTGTCTAGGCAGCTGTGTAAGGTACAGGATGAAGCTTCCCCAACTAAATCTCCAGACCGCCTATTCGTGCCTTTTAATTTCAGGTTACAAGTACTTAAACAATTTCAAGTACAAGTAAACTAGTCGGTCATCCTGGAGAGAAAAATACTTTGGAGTTGCTCAAGCGGGTGGTCTGGTGGCCTACTTTGAACAATGATGCCAGTGCCTTTGTCAAAGCTTGTCCAGTTTGTGCCCGCAGTAAGTCACTGCGAAGTTCTCCTCAGGGGCTTCTTCAGCCTTTGCCTATTCCTGAGAAGCCATGGACTCACATTGCCATGAATTTCATTGTAGATCTACCGGCTTCTCAGGGATTTACTGTAATTTTTGTAGTCATTGATAGGTTTAGTAAGATGACCCATTTTGCGCCACTATCTAAACTGCCTTCTGCCAAAGAATTAGCTCAAATTTTTATTGATAATATTGTCAGGTTACATGGTATTCCAGAAAATGTGGTATCTGATTGTGGAGTAAAATTTGTTTCCCAATTTTGGTGTGCGTTCTATTCCCATCTTGGCATTTCTTTATCTTTCTCTTCTGGTTTTTATTCAGAAACAAATGGTCAGACGGAAAGAATGAACCAATCTTTGGAGCAATATTTAAAGTGTTTTGTAGCTGACTGCCAAGAAAATTGGGTAGAATATTTATCATTTGCTGAATTCACAGCTAATAATCTGGTTAATGCTTCTACCAAGATGTCTCCATTTCAGATTGTTTTTGATCTGAACCCGAAGTTCTGTTCTCTCTCTGGTCCACTCTTTGCTCTTCCCAGCTTGGAGGATTGGCTCAAACATTTTCCTGATGTCTGGAAGCAGGTGCATGACAATTTAAAATCAGCAACCGAGCATCAGAAAATTTTTGCCGATTTGCATCGTTCCCCTGAGCCAGAATTCTCTATAGGTAACTTGGTTTGGGTGTCTACTCGTAACATTCCACTTCATCAACCTTCAGCCAAGTTGGGGCCTAAATACATAGGACCATATCCTGTTACGGAAAGAATAAATAAGGTCACCTACAGAGTAAAATTACAATCTTCTGGAAGAGGGGTTGATACTTTTCATGTCTCATTATTGAAATCTGCAGCTAATATTGACATTTCCAAGTCTTTACCTCCTCCAGTTGAGATAGATGGGGAACAGGAATTTGAGGTAGAAAGAATCCTTGATTCTCATATGGTAAGAAATTCTCTTCAGTTCCTCATTGACTGGAAAGGGTATGGACCAGAGGAGAGGTCGTGGGTTCCGGCCATTGCTAGCGGCATTTGATACGGCGATGACCGACACATAGCGGCAGCAATACATCACCTGTCCGGCCGGCATGAGTCTCCGGGTCCCTGTAGTCTCTCTCACTTCTTCCGGCGTCTTCTCTTCACTTCCTGTCAGTGTCCCATCCTGTGAGAAAGCGAAGTTCAAACAGTAGTGGGCGCTCTACTGTTTGAACATTCTGCTTGTGACAGGACGGGACACTGACAGGAAGTGAAGCAAAAATGGAGGAATACACTGTAAGAAATGAGACTGCGGGAACTCGCACCGGCGGACAGTTAATGTATTGCTGCAGGCCGAGGGAGCACATGGGGAGCGCGAGGCAGGCCGAAGCAGCAGTTCCAAAGGTTGTGAATCGATTTCATGCTGAAATCGATTCAAAATCTGATTGCAGTGTATGGGCAGCCATTAAATCCCTCTCTGATCAGATTCGATCAGAGAGGGATCTATCTGTTGGTCAATCTGGTGGCAATCGACCAGTGTATGGCAGCCTTTAGAAGGAATACATTTTATTTGTTTTATACATTTGCCTAATAGCAATTCAGGCAAAGTTTTTTTTACCTCTCAATCACTTGCTTTCCCCAATTATAATCACAAAGAAACCTACAGATTTTAGATTGTCAAGTTCTTGCTAAATCATCCTAGAGATGGAGGCTACAGTACAGATGCCAAGAAAAGTCAGGACACACTGACCTAGGAGACATCAAATCAATACAGATGCCAAGAAAAGCCTGTGCATATTGACCTAGGAAATGTAATATCATGAAGGCTGCAGATAAGAAGTTATACCGGCAGACACAAACCTTACTGAGCACAAAAAAGTTACATTTGAAAAAGCCGACTACGAATAAAACACAGATAGATTGAACTTAGATGTCTGTCCCGGTAATCTGGTGGTCAAACTGAGGTTATCTTCATGTAGAGCCGACCATCACATGGACAGCCGAGCTTACATGGACAGTTAATAATTTCATTACATACACTTGTGAAGGAGACATGATCCTGTTGTGCACACAAGTATTTTTGCACCTGAACCTATCATCTATGATCGCCTTGTGTGAAAATCTTGTGTGAGTACAGGTATCCAATTATTATTATTATTATTATTATTTATTTATATAGCGCCAACATATTCTGCAGCGCTTTACAAAGCACAATAAGACGACAAGGGGAACATAGATACAACTAACAAATGTACAGCAAAGTTCCAAGCAGCACAAATATTGTTACAAGAACAGTAAACATTAGGAGGATGACCCTGCCCATGCGAGCTTACAATCTAATGGGTTGTGGGGGACACACTAGGTAAGGGGGTGGAGGATGGATGAGGCAGTGATTCTTTGCCTCTGATTACATTGTGACAGAGAAGTAAACAAGGGCTATAGAATGTTATAAGCTTGTCTGAAAAGGTGTGTTTTAAGAGTGCGTTTGAAGATGTCCAGGTTTGGAGCATGACGTACTAATGACGTATAACCTGCTGTTAATAACACCACTAGCGATCCATTGTGTTGGGTCACTAATAATAACTGACCACTATTGTTAGCTATTGTCAAGTTGTATAGCCA
Source organism: Hyperolius riggenbachi (assembly GCF_040937935.1). Lineage (NCBI taxonomy): Eukaryota > Metazoa > Chordata > Amphibia > Anura > Hyperoliidae > Hyperolius > Hyperolius riggenbachi. The sequence continues at coordinate 282,631,307 of NC_090650.1, forward strand.
GGTACCTGCAACTAGTCACTCCACCTCCTCTCTATATAGAATAGTATTGGTTGCTTGACAGACTTTACACCAATTTCCCCTAAACTGCTGACCATTTTGGGCAACAGTAATTAAGCATTGGTACATTAGTTTGTGAATAGTGATGGTCAATGAGATGAACGTTTCAATGCAAATTATACACAGTTCAAAATTGGGCCAACCAAATCCACTACCTGGCAATTCCAAGCTGCATATTATTTAAATTAAAGTACACCTAAACTGAGAGTAATAAGGAGGCTGACATATTTATTTCCCTTTGAACAATGCAGATTGGCTGGCTGTCCTCTTACTCTAATGCTGGGATTACATGACACGTTAAGTTTTTTGCGTTCGATTCTGTGTGCGATCTATTAGCCATTTGATTCTCTGCTCGATTCTCTTATCTTCCACTCGTTTTTCTTATCTTTTTTTCATTCACTTCTATGAGAAATCGAGTGGAAAAGAATCGAGCGGAACATCGGACATATCGGAATTTTATCATCGAAGGCATCTATCGGAACGATTCTTCACAAAAACCGTAACGTGTAATCCCAGCATACTGCTCTTAGCTATAGACCCTGAACAAGTATGCAGATCAGATGTTTCTGACTGAGGTCTGACTGAATTAACCACACGCTTGTTTCAGGTGTGTGATTCAAACACTATTGTAGCAAAAGAGATCAGCAGGACTGCCAGGCAACTGGTATTGTTTAAAAGAAAGTAAATAAGGCAGCCTCCATATCCCTCTCAGGTCCTTTAAAAGAAACCTGAATTGAGGCGGATACCATATTGAGTTATTTTTAAACAATACCAGTGTCCTGCTGATCTTTCTGTCTGCAGTAATGTCTGAATCACAAACCTGAAATAAGTATGCAGCTAATCTTGTATACTTGTCAGAAACATCTGATCTGCATGCTTGTTCAGGGTCTATGGCTAATAGTATTAGAGGCAGATGATCAGGTAGACAGCCAGGCAATGCGCATTGTTTAAAAGGTAATAAATATGTCAACTTCCATATTCCTGTCACTTCAAGTGTGCTTTAAACCATCATCTTCAAATCCACCCATTAATACATTCCACATCCCAGCCCCTTCCTCACATCTTGCAAGTTGTATGGTGATAGAAAGACAACCAGTGGCATGGGGGGGGGGGGGGGGCACAATGAAAAAAGGGGATGCACAATGAGTTGGATGACATAATACTAAGGAAAAGACAGCTACAGGTGGTCTTAGTATGGAAAGGGCAGTAGTAATGCTTGCAATGAGATGGCATATGGCTCCAGGAGTTGTGTCTCCAGGCAACAGCACCCACTAATGGCATCTTTTGGCACATGCCTATTGCTCTCAGTTGGGAATCCAGCCCTAGACCTAGTTAATACACCTGCCAAGCAGTTAATTATTTTTTTTCTGACATGAACACACATTTCTATCTGAAGTATTAGGCAACATGACAACAATATAATGCTATCTTTTCCTGTTTTTCATTATTGAGCATTAATGTCCCGATTTAAGTGTTTATACAACACCTTCATAAAGACTTCAGCCTTGCCACCTGTGACAGCTGGTATTCTGTCAATGTTAAGTAGACACAAATAATATTTGCCTGGCTTTGTATAGATAAAATGTGAGGAAGATGACACTGTGTCAAGGATCTGTAAATCAAGCTGAAATGGTAGCATAATGAGCACTGCCACCCATATCCATGAAATGCACCTGCACACTGAGAATGTAAAAATAGAAAACACTAGAACATGTCATCTAATTGCTTGTATGTTACAATCTTCTGCCAATGCCATGGTGAATATTTTGCTTTGAATCGGTGGCCATGCTGCAGTCTGGCATCATCCGCAATGTTCGTCTAAGTGCTGTCAGGAATTTGAATACAGTTCCTGTTGTGACCATCAAGTGCATTTTCTTGATAAGGCACGGATCCAAAAATAGGTATCTGCACAGGAAGTCAAACTACAAAACATTTAGCCTGTTTAGTTTTCACATAAACAAACATTAGCTTAAAGGAATACTATTGATGTATGCATTTATTTTTAAATGCTGTATGTTGTAGCACACATTAGGGCAAGTACTAGGAGCAATTTGATTCCTCACACAGCTGTTCCTCTCAGCTGTAAAATCCCCCGTCAGTTTTGGTGTCAGTGTTGGATACAAAATGTATCTAATACTGAGCTCCCAGAGGGCTAGACCATGTCTCTGCACAGGGGAGTTGCTATCAACTCCTCAGTTTATAGTTTAATTATCACCTTGCTGAAAGAATCTTATTGATATGGTGGTAAGGGGTTAAAGATTCTAGCAATGTGTGTTTATTATCTTTGCTTCTCTTGACTGATAAAGATACTAATAATGCTAATTGTAGACAGTGGTCTCCCCTCTCAGCAGCTTGTAAAGTGGATGCAGCCTGGAGTGAATCACCTCAAGCAGGCAGCCAGTCTGAGTGTAAACACAGACTCGTGGTATAGCTAGTTATATTCCAGCAATATTCCAGCTCATTTAGTTACCTGTTACCACCTCAGATCAGCCTATTTCTCCTCATGTCTGCTGCATGCTGTGAGTGACACAGTGAAATATATTTGTGAGCTGTGTGACAGAGTAACCAAGCAGCTCAGCGTGACCCAAACTACTATGAGCTGTGTGAGAAATGAATTTTTAAGCAAGGATAGTGACAGAGAGACCTGGGTGAATAAATAAAGTGCCCCTAGCACTAGTGGTAATGTGTACACTAATATAGAGTATTAAAAAAAAAGTTGTTTCAATTGATAGTACTCCTTTAACTGCTTTGTGCGCCGAGGATAGTATATCTACACCCCACAGGACTCCAGTTCCTGCACAGGGGTCTAGATATTAGTCTATTGTGGAGGATGGCCGCAGCTCGCTCTGGCTCGTGCACCAGTGCGAGTACTCACCGCTGCCCATTAGAGGGGAGATGAATGAATGGGAACTCAGTTTCCATTCATTAATCTAAGTCCCCGTGTCAATGATCGCCGGCATCAATGAGATGCCTGCATCATTGTATCTTCCGGAGTAACACGTTCACTCATTACTGTTTGTTTATCGTACTTATAGTACACTACTAGGGAAAAAAATTGTGAGGCAAAATAGTAAAATTACACCTAAATACATTTATTTTAATAAAAAGACCCATATATACAGGTATGTATATATACAATTAAAATTAACCCCTTACCTCCCACCCTCTCCCATAGTTACATAAATAACTTACATGCATATAAAAAAAATGACAACTAAAAAAAATACATAAATAGTTACTTTAGGAACTGAACTTTTTTTTTTTAATATAAGCTTCTAATTAGTGATGGATGAAAATTTAAAAAATGCACCCTTATTTCTAAATAAAATATTGGCACCATACATTGTACTAGGGAAATATTTAAAATGTTTTAATTCCTGGGACAAAAGGATAATAAAATAAAATGTGTGTGTTTTAATTACGGTAGCATGTATTATTTTAAAAATATAATAGCCGAAAACTGAGAAATAATTATTTTTTCCCATTTCTTTTCTTATTTTTTCCATTAAATTGCATTTAGAATTAATTCTTAGCAAAATGTACCCCCAAAGAAAGCCTAATTGGTGGTGGAGAAAACAAGATATAGATTATAGATGTAATGCTGAGGGGTCATACTTTCTGACCACCCAGCGCAACAAGGCTAAGTAGCTGGATAATAGAAAGGCTCCACAGATGGACATAGGAGTAATGAACAAGGGAGCAAGATTGCCCAGAGCAACTGCAGCTCTGGGCCACCTATCAGGCTAGATGCTATGTGATACAATACACAACATACGTAGTCGGTAACAGGCTTGGGTCATACACGTTAATTCAGATGTCAGTCGTATTGGAAGGATTAGTCAGATTCGAAGTCGAGAAGCGGGCAAAGATCGGTATACAAATGTAACGTTTGCGGAGCCGTTTCCGTGGTCAGCACACAGAACGCGCGCTGACACTGCGGAAAACCTCCACGAACGTGTAATTGAGAGAACCCAGGTTAGGTGCGAAGCACCGGCAGAGGGCAATTCCCACCGGCAGATGGCGCTGTGGAGTGCAGACGAGCACGGCCTTTGCACTGCCACAGATGTCAGATGGGAATTGTACAGATTTACAGCAATGCAGGGCTGAACAGCCCTTAAAGAGAAGGAGCACAGAGACAGGATGAATGTGTGTCCACCAATCTAGTCGCCACCCAGCGACGGTGAACACACATCAACAGAAACAAACACTCCAAGAATACAGATCAGAAGGATCCACAGCCGCTACCGCTAGAAGCTAGTGTGATCCAAACAGATGAACAGAAGGGGCTACCAGTAGCAACCGCTGCTCTGGTTAGCACCCTGAGACAGACAGAACGATTTTCTTTTGACCACCGCTGGCGACAGGACAATCGCAGCAAAGAGACAACACAGGCAAAACAGATAATGCAAGTTGACTGCACTAGAGGAGCTGCCTAGTGCAGTCCCTAGAATTACTCTAAGATAAACTTTAGTAAACAAACAGGGCTGATACTCTAGGAGAGTTCATCAGAAACAAACCATGAAGGATGACCAGCCAAGGATTCTGGGAAAACATGGTATTTATACTGCCAGCCTTCAAAGGAGGCAGCTAGGCAATTTACATAACAAATTCCTCAACAGCAGAGCAGGTCTGAAACTTGCAAAGGAAAGACAGGTCTCTCTTCCAGAGACCTGCAGCCCTCAGACTTGCAGCCCTCAGACTTAAGGAATGGTCAAACGGTGATGCCGTTATTTTTTTTAACGCTTATTATTTAACAATACGCTATAAACGTTATTAAACTTTATTTAACGTTTAGCTATAAAACGTTATCAGCCAGATAACAGAGTCTGCCCATGCAGCCAGCTGAGCGGATCATTACAACAATATTACAATAATACAATACTGACTAGAGTACATATATATTGTGCTGATGTGCAATATATGAAATGTAGCTCTCAAATAACTCACTAGCTAAAGCACAAGTAATGACAGTTAACAAGACAGACAGACGGAATGCTCAGCCAATCTAGTCGCTGTTTCAGTGACGGCAACATTCACACTGAGATAGACAAGACTAACAGGTCACCAACGTGGTGCTGGCAGAATCTGACCTTGTCTCGCTACATGAAAAACAATTTTTTTTTTTAAAACGGCTTTGCTGCCCCCTGGTGGATTTTCATAAACCGCCAGGAGGGTTAAGATTATTATTAGGCTTCTACAAGCTTTATTATTTTAAAGTTTTAAACTAACCTAATCAAAAGAAGCAGAGAAGTAGCAATAGGGGTTGCAGAGGTTGCGACCGCATCTGGGCCCTTGGGCCAGAGGGGCCCCGTAGGGCCATCCCTGAACTGCAGTATTAGCTCTTTATTGGTCCTGTGTTCATAATACTCCCTTCTATAGATACTTTGAATAGTGGTAATCATTAACAAGCTGTTTCCCAGGGTCCAGTCAAAAATGGCGCATAAGAAAAATGGCGCACGGTGATGCCGTTATTTTTTTTAACGCTTATTATTTAACAATACGCTATAAACGTTATTAAACTTTATTTAACGTTTAGCTATAAAACGTTATCAGCCAGATAACAGAGGCTACAAATATAAATGCCAGGGCTCTGCCACTGCCACTGCCACTGAAAGTACTTTCTTACCCTGTGCATGATGCTCCAGACTAGTGGCTGGCTGGCAGTGACGGCTGTCTAGTGGTGCTGGAAGTGGTCAGGCAGCCGATCCTGTGTGGGTGACTCAGCACACTGCTGTCTGCGTGGCATTCTGCGTAACATTCTGGCTCCTCCTGCTGCACTCTTCTCCTGCCAGCATCATCCCCGCACTGCGCCAACCATCCTCATCCCAGGATCTGCTTTTCCTAGACGGCAGAGGTGGCAGGGCTAACATGTCTGCTCTCTACCCGTCCACTCCTCTCTCTTCCCTCCTCTGCTTATTTTGAAACTTGAGAAGCCGCCACATACGAGGAAATTGTGTCAGTGAATGAGCCAGCAGCCGAAGATACCCTCCTCACAGTGGGTTAATTAACGTTAAAGACAGTAAAATGATAATTAGCGATATGCCGCTTAACAATTTAAACTTCTTGCACCTCTGACATTGTAGATGCCATTGACAGGTTTTGGTGCGCCGTATCAATTGTTATGTTATGTGCTTGGGAGGGCCCTAGGAGATTGGAGCTTCTCTTTAGTATGTTGTACTTGTAGGACACTGGAAATACTATTATCATGTCTGGCAGAGATTAAGCATAATTTTACCAAGATCTTTTTTGAAATGTAAAATACCGGGTGACAATCAAAATTCATATTGGAATTTCAGACGCAAAAGCACAAGCAGATGCCTGAACGCTTTTGGCATGGAGAACCGCTCTTGCATTTAACACAATGTTTTGATCAGCGTAATGTGTGTTGCCACCATTATCCATGATAAAGTAAATATTAGTTCACCATCTGCCGCCATATGAAAGAGCTGTTTTCTTTAATGCAAATGTTAAGGATTATTCAGTGTTCATTAACAACTTGTTGCGCTTGGCTGATCTTAAGCAATAAGCTTCTCTGATGAACCCTCGCATACGCACTGAATGAGACTCTACCATGTAATTATACGGTTTATAAAGGTTCAGCTATAAAAAGGCACCCTATATAGATTGTGCCAATGTATAGCCACGCACTATAATTTTTGAAGCCTTCCAGTGCACCTGCATTTGCTAAATTTACATGTGGCGTTATAAGTCTCAGCAAGGGAGATAACCTCTTTATAGAGTTACAATTAAAGGCACAGGGCACAAAAATAAATTTAACGCAGTAGGAAAAATATCTTCCCACAGTCCATGTGCGCCATTGCCATATAATTTTAGCAAATGTATTATTTCCTTCACAAAAAGTTATTTAGAGCCATGCGAAAATCTGTGAAAGTAAATTAAAGGGTATAAGAGAGAGAAATTTCAATACAATTGCCAGCAAATTAAATAGCCTGAAGCTTTTAGATTTCATTGCAGAATCTGCAGATGGCCACAGAGAACAGACTTTGGGCTGGTGCACACCAAAAACCGCAAGCAGATCCGCAAAACGCTAGCAGATTTTGAAACGTTTTTTTTTATTTTTCTATGGCGTTTTGCTAGCGTTTTGCGGATTGCTGCTGCGGTTTTCAGTATAGTAGATTTCATATATTGTTACAGTAAAGCTGTTACTGAACAGCTTCTGTAACAAAAACGCCTGCAAAACCGCTCTGAACAGGCGTTTTTCAGAGCGGTTTGTGTTTTTCCTATACTTAACATTGAGACAGAAACGCATCCGAAATCCAAAAAATGCCTCACCCAGGCATTTTTCGTTTCTGCAAAACGCCTCCCGCTCTGGTGTGCACCACCCCATTGAGATACATTGACCAAGCAGATCCGCAGCCGCAAGCGGATCTGAAAACGCCCAAAAAGCCGCTCGGTGTGCACCAGCCCATACAGCTGCTGGTGGATACTGCATGAGTTCACCAAATACCTCTAGTGCCAGACTTCAGCAAGGAGGAAAGATGTGTTGTAAAATACATTTTTTACATGGGCAATTAAAAAAATATATTAAACACTGATTTGGTAACGTATATAAACTTACAAACAAAATGTGTTTATAAATGAGTGACAATTAACATTGTTTGTCCCTCAAAGCAGATAGAGCAGCAACATAGTCTTTCCTGGACTTTGCATTCAGTAACACCACGCGTGGCTAGTTTGACATTCGGCATGTTACCCAGTGGTATCTCAGCCTAAGTGCACACATAGTAGAAAATGCTAGCATTGCGGAAAATGCAGCGTTTTGCCGAAAAATGCATATCAAAAATGCATATGTATCTTTGATGCGTGCATTTTCAAAAACGCTGGTTTTGTTGAATAATCTTCAAAAACGCAGCAAAGACGCACATAATGAAAGTCAATGGAAACGCAATGGTATGCATTTTACATGCGTTTTTCTATAAAATTGTATTTCCGCTTCCTGTTGTCTTCCTAATGATTTGCATAAAACACAAAAGAAAAACACATCAAAAACGCATACAAAACACATATGCGAACTGCCAGGGCCATGCCGACACAGAGGCCAGCGAGGCTGGAGCCTCAGGGCGCAGGTCATTAGCACTCTGGGGGGCGCAACTTGCAGTCTGTGACTGTGTCTGTGTTACCTCTCTGGCTGACCGCCCCCCGCCCTGCATTCATATTGCCTGCCGCCCGCCGCTACACTGTCACACAATGCTGGGCTGGCTGACGCCGGAGCGGGAGCGGCGTGTATACATACTTCACTCTCCGCTAAACTGTTGCGTTGCCATGGTCACCGGCGGGACGCCTCCAAGTTGCTCCAATGTGCGCTGCCGCCAACCCCTCTCTCTCTCTCACACAGAGGCCAACCAACGTGCGCCTCTCTGTGTGACGTCAGCAACCTGTCGCTGGCTTAACGTGCCTCTCAGCGTCGCTCTGTCTCCTGTGCTGTGACTCAGCAGCTAGGGAGGAGTCAGGCAGGAGACATGGTGTGGCTGTGTGTGTTGACGGTGGAAATTGGAGTCGCCTGCTCTGTGTGGCCCGCGGGCTGGCTGTCCCTTCAAATTTAAGTAAAAGTAAGTGTGACAAGTTGAGGGAAGCAGCATTATTATGGCTATCATATTGGACAATATTCTAAAAGCTCCCAATGCTCCCCTCATCATGCATAATATTTTAGATACATACTATTACATTAATGTGACAAGCACAGCTGAGCTCCTGTCTGTCCTGCATTATGGAATATGGATAATATATTACATAATATTATAATGTGACAAGCATATCTATATCAGCTGCTAATACAATATCCATTTATGGTGCATTATATGAAGGATAATATTAGTGTGTCTGTGCACTGTCTGTCATCAATCATGTCACTCAGGTGTCTGCTATCCATGAATTTGAACAATGCACCTTATTTTGGTGTTAAAGAAATCATTAGGTCAAAAAATTAGCTTTACTCACCTGGGGCTTTCTCCGCTCCGCTCTCCGCCACTGTCCGGGGCTCCCTGCACAGTGTAGAGGACGACCGCGGGGTCGTCCTTATTGCGCCTGCGTGAAGCGCCGCTGTCAATCATGGCCACGTTGTCCGCGGCGCAGGCGCAGTAGTTCTGTGCAGTGCGCCGCGGACAATGTGGCCATGATTGACAGCGGGCAGCGGCGCTTCACGCAGGCGCAATAAGGACGACCTCGAGGTTGTCCTCTACACTGTGCAGGGAGCCCGGGACAGTACCGGAAAGCGGAGAAAGCCCCAGGTGAGTAAAGCTAATTTTTTAGCTGATGATTTCTTTAACACCAACATAAGGTGCATTGTTCAAAAGCATGGATAGCAGACACCTGAGTGACATGATTGATGACAGACAGTGCACAGACACACTAATATTATCCATGATTGACAGGACAATACATATGATGAACATAATAAGAATGAGATTCACTTACCTGGGTGGTGCCTTTCTCCACCCCTGGCTGGGAGCCTGTGTGTCCCTCAGCGCAGCTCCACTTCCAGACCGTCCCCTCCGTAGCAGCACAGTTCTGTGCAGACGCAGTACTTTTCTGCCTGTGCAGAATGCTCCTGGCAATGGGAGCCTGATAGCAAGCAGATCAGATGGGCGCCTGCGCAATGGATGCTGACCTGCCAGTTCGGCATTTGCTACAGAGGGGGCCACAATAGATGGGCTGGGACTCTGGGAGTGGAGCTGCGCTCAGGGACACACAGGCTTTCAGGGGCTGGAGGAAGACTCAGGTAAGTAAATACACGCCCCTATTAAGTTCAGCTGCAGATCAGGGGCGTGTATATACGTACTGCTCTGTTGTTGTCCTCTGCGCACGATCGTGGGCGCGCATGCGCGCACCCATGTCCGTCCTGCCGCTGGGTTGTTTATGAACGGGAACTAAGTTCCCTACAGCCGCTCCTGTGCCCCAGTAAAGAACGATCGCTGCCAAGGGCAATGGCAGTGATCGTAATCATGTATCAATAAAAGTAAACATGCTCGCCGTCAGGGGGGAGATCGTGGGCGCGATCGTGCACGCGCATGCGCGTGCACCTGCCGGGCTCTGATTGGCTGTGGTTGTTGAGAGGGAACTCTTGTTCCCTTAAGCCAATCACAGTGCCTTTAGCATTGAATTGCATTTTAATATAAACTATAACTACTATACCCCTGATCAGTCCATTAACCCCTTCCCTCCCTTGTCACTCCAATTTATTGGCCACCTGTCAGTTTGGGTTATATACACTATAGTGGTATATACCATATATATATATACACACACATATATATATATATATATATATGCTGCAGAGGTATATACCCTATATCCCCTATATACATACACCGCAGGGTGTGTGTTTTCACCCTAACTGCCATCTTATTGGAAAAAAAACAACAACTTTTTATTTATCTGCTCCCCTGCCTGACTAGTCACTTACGTAGTAGCTTAGTATAGCCTAGATTCATTATAAAGATGGCAAAGAGGCTTTATACTGCAGCACAGGCGGCCGCCATGCTGCAAGTTGAGAGCAGCAGCAGCAGCGAAGAGGAAGAAATTGAGGAGTCAGATAGTGACTGGCTGCCTTCGGCGGAAACAGACTCTCTTTCAGAGAGCGACTCAGAATCTTACATCTCAGAGTCTGATGATGAGCAACCAACTTCCCAGGGTGCCATCAGAGAGGTACAGGAGAGATATGAAAGTGACACCGACACTGCACCAGAAGAGGAATCAGAAAGGGAATCACCAGTAGCTACCACCAGCCATGAGAACGTCAGAGGTCAGAGGGCTGCCAGGCCAAGGCAGCGCATGGCAGCAAGGGCAGCACAGCTACCCTATGAACTCAGTCACCCCCAGTGGTCACCCTCTAATATGGAGGACCCTACTATCCCTCCCTTTACAGCCAGGAGTGGAATTCTAGTGGACACCGCCAATATGCAGCCAATAGATGTTTGGGGTCTGTTCATGCCAGAGACCTTCCTTCAATATATTTGCGAACAGACAAATATATACGCCCACCAAAGCATTGTGGAAAATCCCACCTCACATTTTGCAGCAAACTGGATACCCACAAGTCTCCCTGAGCTAAAGGTCTTCTTGGGCTTGACCTTCAACATGGGCCTTTGTCATAAACCAGAGCTACACCACTACTGGTCCAAAGACCCCATTCACTGTATGCCCATTTATTCCGCCACCATGCCTAGACGCCGGTACCAAATGTTGCTTACCTGCATGCACTTCATCAACAATGACGAGAAACTCCCCCCGATGACCCAGCCTATGATCGGCTATTCAAATTGCGTCCCCTCATCATTTTGATCAAACCTTCCAAGAGACCTATATGCCATCACAACAAATCGCAATAGATGAGTCCCTAGTCCCATTCCATGGAAGACTAGGGATCAAGCAATATATACCCAGCAAGTGATCACGATATGGAGTGAAGCTCTACAAGCTGTGTGAGAGTGGGAGTGGATACACCTTTTCATTTAAGATCTATGAAGGAAAGGACAGCTTGATCGAGCCCGCTGGATGCCCTCCCTACATGGGTACTAGTGAAAGAATAGTCCTCGACTTGCTGAACCCTCTACTCCATCAAGGGTACCACCTGTACGTGGACAATCTTTACAGTAGCGTCCCTTTATTTAAATATTTATTTTCTGCTCAGACACCAGCCTGTGGAACTGTTAGGGCAAACAGGAAAGGCCTGCCACCGCAGGTCCTGAATAAAAAGTTAACGAGTGGGGAGAGCTACAGCAACCGGAATAATGAACTGCTGGCCCTAAAATTTAAGGACAAAAGGGATGTTTACATTTTGACCAAAATCCACTCCGAGGCTACAACACCAGTTGTGTCTCGTAGAGTGACCGTCAACAAACCAGTGGCAATTGGGGATTACAACAGATTCATGGGGGCAGTAGATTTGGCCGACCAGGTGCTCGCTCCATACAGGATTGACAGAAAAAGGAAGGCCTGGTATAAAAAAGTGGCGTGGTATTTAATGCAGGTTTCCATCCATAATGCCTTTCTCGTCTACAAGAAAGCCGGCAATGAGGTCACGGCCAAACTGCGCAGGAGAAGAGCACCCTCTATGTTTCTCTCACGGCTGCTGGAGAGATACGCAAAGAGCGCACTTCACTTACATTAGACTGGCCGCGACTGGCTGAACTAACAGGACCCGATACAGAAGACGGAGAAGACTGAGGACAGCGGCGTGGGAGCGATCCGTGCGCATGGGGCTGGAGGAAGCCCCAGGTATGTATAAAATCTTTAATTTAAAACAGCTCTGGTACACTTTAAAGCTCTTGCGAATGTAATGCTATATGTGTGTAGCAGTGTGATTTTGAGCAGTGTGATTTTATAAAAATCATCCATAGCAATGCATTAGCAAGAGCTTTTCAAATCACTCAGCTTTTCAACCAGCACTTAAAAAAATATTGCAGTGTGAACCAACCCTTAGGGGTTTTCTTTTTTGCTCTTCTGGACTTCTCTTTTTTTTTACTGGTCTTACTTGACCTTCCGGATGTGACCTCTGGCATGACTGACTGACTGGAATCTGACCACTCACATGGCTACCAACCACCTTCTGACCACTGGCATGGCTACCAACCACCTTCTGACCACTGGCATGACTACCAACCACCTTCTGACCACTGGCATGGCTACCAACCACCTTCTGATCACTGGCATGGCTACCAACCACCTTCTGACCACTGGCTTGGCTACCAACCACCTTCTGACTACTGGCATGGCTACCAACCACCTTCTGACCACTGGCATGGCTACCAACCACCTTCTGACCACTGGCTTTGCTACCAACCACCTTCTGACCACTGGCATGGCTACCAACCACCTTCTGACCTCTGACATGGCTGCCGAACACCCTCTGATCTCTGACCACCTTCTGGCTTCCACGTGTCTACAGCTTCTTCAATGGTGAGTACCACTCTGTTTGTTCTTATGTTTAGAGACCTTGCTGTACTCCCATGTAGTATGAGAATGTCTGCCTACACAATCTGTTAGCCCTCATACTATATGGATCATTGGCCAAAAGTGTAATGTTCACTTTAATTCTAACTGTCTGACTATGTATATGATATATCATTTTAACCATGACAAGCAAGAGAATAGAATTTGGGGTGTATTATTGTTAAGGCCTATGTCAATTGCTATTTTTTTCGTGCCGAAGTGAAAAAAAAACTGTAAAAAAAATAGCATTTTCAAAGTTATGGTGCAATTTTAGCAATACCAGATTTGTCGAAATGCTACACAACATGTATGTCTGAGTAGGCCTGGGTCTCTAGTTTTCAGAACGGTGACATTTGTGACCTGTTTCTAATGTTCTGAGACTTCAGGGGCTTTGCTAAGAAAGAAAGACTATTAATTTTGATGCAAAAAATGGCCTTGAAAAATCCAGTGGTGCTACTTGTAGTTAACAGTGTGCCGTGTGCCCAAAAAGTTATCTGACTATGTATATGATATATCATTTTAACCGTGACAGGCAAGAGAATAGAATTTGGGGTGTATTATTGTTGAGGCCTATGTCATATGCAAGTTTTTTTTGCGCTGAAGTGAAAAAAACTGTAAAAAAATAGCGTTTTCAAAGTTATGGTGCAATCTTAGCAAAACCAGATTTGTCAAAATGTTACACAATATGTATATCTGAGTAGGCCTGGGTCTCTAGTTTTCAGAATGGTGACATTTGTGACCTGTTTCGAATGTTCTGAGACTCCAGGGGCTTTGCTAAGAAAGAAAGACTGTATTCATTTTGATGCAAAAAATGGCCTTGAAAAATCCAGTGGTGCTACTTGTAGTTAACAGTGTGCCGTGTGCCCAAGAAGTTATCTTACTATGTATATGATATATCATTTTAACAGTGACGGGCAAGAGAATACAATTTGGGGTGTATTATTGGCCTGGGTCTCTAGTTTTCAGAATGGTAAAATTTGTGATCTGCATCGAATGTTCTGAGACTCCAGGGGCTTTGCTAAGAAAAAAAGACTGTAATACTTTTGGTGGAAAAAATGGCCTTGAAAAATCCAATGATGCTACTTCTGTTTAACAATCTGCTGTGTGCACAAAAATCTACCTGATTATGTATATAGGGTATCATTTTAATCGTGAGAAACAAGAGAATATAATTTGGTATATATATATTACGCCTGAGGCATATGTCATGTGAATTCTTTTTAGTCACAAACTGAAACTGAAAAAAGTAATAAAATTGTTGTTTTCCTATACTGTGTTCCAAAATAAAATACTTGCAAAAAAAAAAAAAGTGACAGAATTGAAAAGAGAATACAAAAAAGTTACCTCAGGGATTCTGCTTTATAAATAGGTATGCCATGAGCATGTATTACTGTTAACTTTGCAAATAAGAGCTTGTAATAACTGATAGAGTACAATGAGAAAACGAAAAACACAAAATGGAAAAAATACATCTTGATTTCCAAATAATATATTGTCGCCATACATTGTACTAGGAACATAATTTAAATGTTGGGATAACCAGGACAAATTAGCAAATTAAATGTGTGGGTTTTACCTATGGTAACATTGTTTATTTTAAAACTATAGTGGATGGAAATTGAGAAATAGTGTATTTTTTGGATTTTTTTTCTATTTTTCTCTTTAAAATGCATAGAAAATAAAGTAATTACTGAAAACAAATACCACCACCAAAAAGCCTAATTGGTGGCGAAAAAAACAAGATATAGATCATTTAGTTGTGATTAGTAGTGATACAATTATTGGGGAATGAATGGGAGAAGGGCTGACAGGTGACAAATGCTCTGGTTTTTAAGAGGAAAAACCTGTGGTAGGGAAGTGGTTAAAGAGACTCTGAAGTCTCCAAAAAATTAGGTTTTTACCTTAAAAATCTTGTTAACATAATTGCCCCTCTTAAATCACTGCATCCCCATGGCTGAAAACACCCTAAATCACCCCAAACTCTCTGGGGTACATTGCGGGCTCCTTCCGCATAGAGGCAGAGCATTTAGCTGCAGCTCTGCCTTTATGCGTGTCAATCAGCGCGGATCGCCGCCTCTCCCCCGCCCCTCTCAGTCTTCCTTCACTGAGGGGCGGGGGAGAGGTGGAGATATGCGCTGATTGACGCGCATAGAGGCGGCAGCAAAATCCACGACTAAGAAAGTCGTGGATTTTGCAGGGCGAGTTTAGGGTGTTTTCAGCCGCGGGGATGCGGCAATTTAAGAGGGGCAATAATGTTAAAAATACTGCCTTATTTTTGGATATCTTAATGGTACATTAAACTTTGCATATTTATGTGCAATTACAACAGCTTGAACTACTCGAAATGGGGAAGGGGCACTTGGGGGGGGCGCACTTGGGGGAGGGGGGCGCACTTTGGCAGCTCAGCCTCTGTTGACAGTGGACCTTGTCCCCGCACTGCGAACCGCAAACGCATTAAAATGCATGAAAAACTCTTGAAAAACTTAACTGCGGTACAAAAAATGCACACAACATTGCTTTTCATGTTATGTCATGTGTGCACCTAGCCTCATATGGTGTCTGAGCATGGCCATTCTGAAATGCACCTACGTGGGGGGCACTCATCCACCACCTGTGCCCAGCGCTATCAAGCACCTGTCTGGTGGATGGGAGCAACAGACAGGAGTGGAATTCACTGCCTTTACCCGCTTGAGGGAAAGAGGCCTATTTGAGACACATAGGAAGCTGACAGATGCAACTGAGAGGGAAAGTTTAGTTACCATTTTTTTTGCTTTGTTTTTTTACTTTTATGTGTTGTCCTCATCATTAACTACCTAAAGACCGCCTAACGCCAATGGGCGGGGTCAAGGCAGCAGCCCCAGGACCGCCTAATGCTAATTGGCGTCAAGTCCTGGGGCGGGGATTTATAGGAGATTGCGCGTGCCGATGCGCCTCTCCGCTCCGCCATCAGTTTCCCAGCAGCGACTGCCGCTAGGGGACTGTTGGAAGGCCGTCTTTTGTAGCCGTACAGCGCTGCGATCTATGACAGCGCTGTGCTGGGGACAGCCGTGTGACACGGCTGTCCCCCTGGGAGACATGACAGTAATTGGCTGGCGGGGGGGGGGGGGGAGGGAAGGGGAATACAAAAATAAAAAAAACAGGAAAATTTATTTAAAAATAAATAAATATTTGTATTTAAAAAAATAAACATTGGGGGAGCGATCAGACCCCACCAACAGAGAGCTCTGTTGGTGGGGAGAAAAGGGGGGGATCACTCTTGTGCTGAGTTGTGCTGCAGCGAGGCCTTAAAGCTGCAGTGGCCCATTTTGTAAAAATTGGCCTGGTCTTTGGGGGGGGGGGTGTTAAGGCTGGTTAAGCCCATGGTCCACAAGTGGTTAAATGCCAAAAATATGGGGGACTCTGCAAAATTATGTTTTTAGGGATACAGCTGCATAATAATGTTGTTTAAAGGTATACTCTACCTAATTGATCATTGGATTATTGTAATCTTTGGAGGAGGCTGATGTGGGAAGCCTCATTAGGATCCAGATGCTACCCTCTCCTTAGGCTTGGTTTACACATAAAAAGGTGTGCAGTCCTGTCAATTTTTGACAGTTGGCATCAGTTTTGCATGTTTTTTGATGGCTGTGCTCACACATAAATTTGAACATTTCCATTCTGGTCCTGTCAGTTTTGTATCAGTTTTGTTTGTGTTACTATGGCTGTGTTCACATGTAAAAGGTATACATTTCTGGTCCAGTCCTGTCAGTTTTGTGTTCGTTTTCTAAGGCCTCCTTCACATTGTGCTCTGATCACGTTTGCGTTGGCTGTTTTTTGGCACTCTTTTTGTCGATTTCTGTGCATTGGATGATTTTGTTAAGCGATTTTGCAGAGTGATAGCGTTTGATCTGGAAAAGAATAAATACAATGTATTTATTCTTAAAAACGCGAGCACAATGGCTGCACAAAGCGATTTTGTGAGCGTTTTGCGTTTTCCTATACCTTCCATTGAGGTGGAATCGCCTGAAAAATGGCCCATGCACTGCTTTTCTTAGCGGATCGGAAACGAACCACTCAGATGTGAACTCTCTCATAGGGATTTATGGCACAAGCGCTTTCAGGGCGATTTTGAAAATCGCCAGTGCTTAAAAATTGTCAAAAAACGTCCCTAGTTTGAACGAGCCCTAAGAGTGTGTTCACACATTAAAGTTGTACATTTCCGGTCCAGTCAGGTAAAACTGATAGAAACCTAATGCAAAACTGATGCATAACTGATAGAAAAAACTGGACTGAACCGGAAATGTGCAGATTTATGTGTGAACCAAGCCTAAAGGTGGCCACACATGATACACTAAAATGATCCGATTTTATGGCAATTCAATAAAAACGTTTGGTTTTCACGAAAAATGGAAAGTTTTTTTTCTTTAAGCAAGAAATGCGATTGGATTTCCCATTTTTATTACTCGATCAGGAATGGTGGATTTTTCTGATCAATTTTTATGAAAATTGAATGGTGTGTGGTAGATTGTCAATTTATTAATATATACATCCAAGCAATTTACGCAGGATTTGCAATCTTTTTTTTTTTCATAATTAGGGAAAAATTGAACAAGTGCGGTACATTGGTCAGATATTTAAAATGTTACAATCAGTCAGAAAAATTGATTGCTATTCTTGAATTGGAAAGATATTTAAAAAAATGTGTGGCCACATTTAGGGAATGTGATATTGTACTCAAGCTTCAGCTCAGGTTCACTTTAAAACAATGTTTACATGTTACTTCAAGCAAGACACACTTTCACATGATCATTATTTGAACACGTTTAAAGCTAATGGGAATCGTTGTAAAAAAAAAAAAATTTAAACCAGATAGTTACCTAAGGAGAGGGAAGGCTCTGGGTCCTAATGAGCCTTCCCTCTCCTCTCCCGATTCCCGAAGCCCTTGTTGCAGCAGCAGCAGCTCCTCTGTGCGAATCCCCTGCCGCAGGGGTCTTTGGAAGTTGAGTCCTCCCGAAGACAGGCGGCTCCATACTGCGCACACAAGTGTGCAAGAGAGGGCGCTCGCGCGCGGGCAGTGTGAAGCGGCCCGTGCTCCCGGAGACTTTCCGAAGCCTGCTTTGGCAGCAGAGCGAGAAGCGGGGCGTAACTAGAAATCACTGGGCCCCCTGCAAAACTTTTGCCCCCCCCCCCCGACTTTCTGCACAGGTAAACTGAGAACTAGTGTTATTCAATTGGCTAGTGGACACTTGAGTGTACAGTATTTTCCCCGTGCAGATGAAAACTAAGCACTGCAGGCATTTTCTCTATCAATTACATTCACTTCTGTGATAAATGTGCTTGGTTTTACACATAGAGACACATGGGGCTTGATTCACAAAGCGGTGCTAACCTACTTAGCACGTCTAAAGTCTTTAGACGCGCTAACCAGGGTGCTAAGTAGGTTAGCACCGGATTTCTCAATCAGATCGCGCGCTAACTTTGCGCGCATAAAGTTTTACGCGCATAAAGTTTTGCGCGCGTAAAGTTTTATGCGCGAAAAGCTTGTTTAGACGTGCTAAGGGGGTTTTCACAGGCGTGCTAACAGTTAGCACCGCTTTGTGAATCAAGCCCATGGTGTGCAAAAAACGCATACAAAAAACCAAGTGTGCTCCCAGCCTCAGCTTATTATTACACTCACTCTGTCCATCTCTGATGGAACAGAACTGGCTCTGCAGACTCCTCGAGCATCACTACAGTACAGAGCACTTGGGAAGGGGGTGGAGGGGGCAGCTGTACACAATACCCTGTTGCACACTGAATAGGGACTGCCTGTCTACAAATCTTTGTCTACTAAACTTTGTATGATTCTTTATCAGTGGCTGAGCAGATACAGTCATTAGAATAATTTTGCAGAGCAGAAAGCTTTTTCTCTCTGTTTCCAGACTCCTCAAGCATCACTACAGTACACAGCACTTGGGGAGGGGTACAGATGCTTGAGCCAGAGACCCTGCTGAACACTGAATAGGAACTGTCTACAAATCTTTTTCTGCAAAACTTTGTATGATTCCTTATGAGTGGCTGAGCAGATACAGTCATTAGAACAATTGTGCAGAGAGCAGAAAGTTTTTTCTCTCCTTGCCCTTAATTGTCAGTCTTCTCCCCCCATGGGGCCCCCTGCGGCTTCTGGGCCCTCTGCAGCTGCACCCCTTGGAGGGTCTATTGTTACGCACCTGGTGATCAGTATTTTAACCAAATTGGTTGAATACTACTATCAGAGAGCCAGCGCTGTAACGGGACCGAGAGAGGAGCGGGAAGGCTATACAGGACCCAGAGTCTTCCCTTTCCTTAGGTAAGTATTTGGCTTATTTTTTTTAATATGGATTCCGATTCACTTTAAATAGAAAAGGGTTTTCCTTAGTGATAGAAATACCTTTGAGAAAGTGATATATTGTACATTATCAGGGGCAAACCGAGGATTTTTTTTTGGGGGGGGGGGGGTGAATTCCAGAAAGGTTTCCCTCAGCTACACACAATACAGTATAATAGTATGGTAGGACATCATGCTGGGTACACACAATGCAATTTTTCCTCCAACTGATAGGATCTGACAATTATTTCCTAAATGTCCAATCGGCTCTTGATCAACAGCGGAATAGATCAGGAGCAGTTTGGATGCAGATAATAATGAGGACAGCCGACATTGCTAATGAAGGGGAAAATTAAGCATTCACATAGCAGGGCACAGGGCTGTGCTCATACCTTACTCTGTGCCGTTAAGTTTCCCAGAGATGCTCCATGCTCTGTACACACACTGCTGATCCATCCAAAGTCAACTGTAGCAGGGAAAGAAAGGGGGCAGTGCTGTGAGCTGCAGGATGCCTGCAGATATTCTGGTGTCTCAACTTGTGCCTGTCCCCAGACACTGCACCGGCCCTGGTCTGAGGGGGAATTCTGGGCAGCTGTAATCCCCCCCTGCGTTTGCTTATGATAATTGTTTATGCGGTTCCTCGTTGAATCCTGGAATGATTTTACTGCCATTGCAGCACAAGTTTTCTCCGATATCTGAGATCACTTCAGAGAAAAGACAAAGACAGATGCTCCAGGCAACAGACTTTCAGGAGCTAAAGAGCTAGACAATTAATATCTGACAACGTGCTCAAGTACAGTAACTGCACTCCATCCAAACAGAATAGATGAAAGGTGCATGGCATGGTGTAATGCTGCTTTGCATTACTGATGTTATTTCTATTACTGATATTGCCAAAGCGTGAAGCCCAATGCCAAATGTGGCTTGTATCTCCCCCTTCCCTCCCACTAATATTTTGGTACAGATGGAATGGAAGGTTTATTATTTTCTTACTTGCTTTCTTTTTAAAGGGGTTGGTGAAAACATGTAAAATTCTAATGTACACATACATATAAGATGTGCATTTGTTCCAGAGTCCCAGAGTAAATTCACAATAAACATTTTATGTCCTATGTAGTTGTAACTTACAGCACACCTTATAATGTACCAACGCTGAACATCTTACTCACATGGCTAAACTATCTCCTCATGGGTGATTCTCAAGATTTCTTTTATTTTCAGAAGAACTCCTTCAATGGTAGCAGCACAGCCCAACTGCCAGAATAGTTTGCATTTGAATAGGCAGGCTGTATAGGTCCTTTCTAAGGAGTGATTTTTAAACACTTAAGGATCTGTAATTAAAAAAAAAACCTCTGGGAGATACTTACCTCGGGAGAGGGAAGCCTCTGGATCCTATCAAGGCTTCCCCCGTCTTCTGGTGTCCAACTCCACATATTCCCCTGCATCCTCCCCTACTTATCCGAACTCCCCATAATCCCATGCACCCTCCCCTACTTATCCCACAAATTGCACAGAGTCCTACTCTACAACCAGTGGCATAGCTAAGGAGCTATGGGCCCCAATGCGAGTTTCACATGGAGTCCCCACAAGCACTCTATACATACCAATTGATACGGCGCCACAAAACCTGCCAAGGACAACACAGTGTCAGAAGTGCAAGAAGAGGATGAGGAATAGCTTTTGCACTTAGAAGTGATCATTACAAGCACAGGACCAATAAAGAGCTAATACTATGGTTGAGGGAGGATCATAAAGGGGACCCACTGGCCCAAGAGCTCCAGTGTGGTCGAGACCTCTGCAACCCCTATTGCTACGCCACCACCTACACATGCCAACATCCCAACTCCGCGTATTACACAGCATCCTCCCCTACACATGCCAACTCCACATATTACACAGCATCCTCCCCTACACATGCCAACTCCACATATTACACAGCATCCTCACCTACACATCGTAGCTCCACTTATTACACAGCATCCTCCCCTACACATCCCAACTCCACATACCACACTGCATCCTCGCCTACAACGCCTACTACTATCCCAACACCACTTATTACACTATACCCTTGCCTACTTAATAAAAGAAAATCAAAAAATAATATATAATAACAGTAATACAAGCTCTAGACTGGTCAGTACTTGTGCACAAGTATATATTTGTCGAGGTACAAAGTCGCAAGGCTAAATCGTAGTCAAATTCAAGCTGGGTCATACACGTGTATCAGATGTCAGTCGTATTGCGAGGATCAGACAGTAACAGAGTCAGGGACAGGCCGAGTCGGTAACAGGTATCAGATGACTGAGGTACAGAATCGTCAGGCAAGAGCGGAGCCAAAAGGCAGGCAAAAGTCGGTACACAGATAAATATACAATAGATATGATTTCATAGGAAATTACAATTTACAGCTATCAATAATCAACTGACAACGACTGACTAACTGGAGTACATACTGTATATATGGTGAGTACCACCATATATGATGTAGCTCAAAGTAGCTAGCTAGGGCCAAGAAACAGCGAACTGATTAGTATCAAGGTCAGTGAACAACTGAGAGTTCTGGCCTTATATACACAATGGTGATTCCTGAGACCAGCCCCAGGAGAGGTGTCAGCTGATGCTGTCATCAGCTGACACCTTAGACACGCCTTCTCAGCCTGTAAAGGCTGCCCTGTGCTGCGCGCGACCGTTCAGTCGCACTGCGCAGCCGTGGATGCCGGAGCTCGGGCGCGGGAGTGCTGGGGATGCCCAGGTCAGAGGGATGCTGGGGATACCATCAAAAGACGCCGGAGCAGAAGTCCCGCTGTCGGAGACGCCGCGGGACCCGCTGGAGACAGGTAAGATCGTCACAGGACAACTGATGAGCAATGTAATGTCTTTGTTTCCCTATGGCTCACGTGGGTGGTATTACGATTTAACAGTGTGATGACCAGGAAGCAGAGGCGGCCTTTGGGGGTGGCAAGTGGGGCGATCGCCCCAGGCCCCGCACATAAAGAGGGCCCTGCATGCCTGCCATACCATGCCCATTTTGGTGGTAGTGAAGGGAAGGTCTACAGAAGTCTAGCTGTTTGTGTTCTGAGCAGTGTGTCATTTACAAATACTCAGATTTTCCTATTTTGTTTTACACACCTTATATTTTGCAACGCCCCCCCCCCCCCCCCCCCTTTTTATTGTTTAGGTTTTCGTCTTCAGCATGCTTTACTGTACTATGCCGCTTGCATTTTTGTAATGAATTTCTGCACTGACATGAAGCTTGCCAAATGTCAGATTAAGGTAATGTGCAAGAGCCTCAGCCTGAGGGCCCCAGGGTCATTTAGGTCAGTCAAGCATGGACTGGAGCTAGAGGGGGCTCAGGCTGGAGCTTCCAGACTGGCTGGGGATTGGTGCTAGGTTTCATGAGGAGCTAGGGATAGGTAGAGGCTGGCTGGGGAGCTAGGGATAGGTACAGTTTGATTACATTACGTATTGTAATTGTTCCTGTATTGGTTGGCTTAGGGGCCTTTTACAAGTTTTTAAACAATAATAAGGCATACTGCTTTAGAGGTGGACAAGCCCGTGACTGTGGTGGTACGGTACATGGCCTTCACTTATGCCTCTAGGCCCCACATATGACACTCGCCCCAGGCCCCGCGTACTCTAAGGCCGGCTCTGCCAGGAAGCTGTTATGGTGTTACAGGGTAATGGTCATTTTCAAAAGGGAGTAGAGAGAATTTCATTGATCACAACAGACAAACAGGACGCGGGAGAGGAGAAAGACATTGATGAGTAGACTACACGGGAGGTAAGTATGACGTGTGTATGTTTATTTTGACTTTTAATTTTCACTGTTTGCTTTAAAGATTTTTAAGAAAACCACATCTGCAGAAGGTCACAACCGCAACACATCATAGTTCTGTAACACTGATAACAACCCTTTTGTATATATGTACTCTATTTGATTGTATGCTGTCTGGGCTGTTCCTCTCTGTGACAGCTTTTATTCTCTCCAAGAGAGCAGCCTAGCTAATTATCTGCTTAAACTGCGGAACCACAATGCCAGCATCTCTGATGGAACAGAGAAAACAGATCCGGGCTAATCATAATGTAAAACAACAGTACTAGATGTTTTAAACAACTTCCGTAGATTATTGTTGTTTCATCTGCCACTGTAAATTGTGTTCTTTTGACATACAATGGCTTTCAGCTGATGAACTGAAAGAAGTTCATATTGTGGTATTTAGAATTAAGACAACATTAAATGTGTTTATGTAAAAAAATACCTTACATACAGTATATATACAGCACTTTTTCTCTAGCAATAAAGTTTTTTCTTGACTGCTGTTTGAGACAAAAAATACATGTATTAGGACAAACCCCAGTTGTGTCCAAATCAATTATATTGCAGTATGTGTTAACAGAACCCAAGGTGAGAAAGCTATGGATACTGCTATATTTATTTATTTTAAAACAACACCAGTTGCCTTGCAGTCCCCCTGATCCTGTGTCTCTAATACATTTATCCATAGACCCTGAACAAGCATGCAGCAGATCACGTACTCAGTACTCAGCGGACTCAGGTTTTACTTGATTAGTCATATGCTTGTTCCAGGGTTTTGACTCAGACACTAATCATGCCAGAAGATCAACAGGGCTGCCAGACAACTGGAATTGTTTACAAAGAAATAAATATGGCAGCCTCCATATCCCTCTCACCTCGGGTTCCTGTTAAGTCCTGTGGG
The DNA here is from genome assembly GCF_040937935.1 of Hyperolius riggenbachi. Taxonomy (NCBI): domain Eukaryota; kingdom Metazoa; phylum Chordata; class Amphibia; order Anura; family Hyperoliidae; genus Hyperolius; species Hyperolius riggenbachi. The sequence goes on from NC_090650.1 coordinate 282,655,361, forward strand.
GAGTGTCCTGGCCATGCCTAGGCCCCAGTCCTACTATCGCTGCCTTAAAGTGAACTGAGCACCATTTTTATCACCCAGGGCTTCCCAGCAGCCTATTAAAAACAGCACTGTATGCTCAAATTGTAAAAAAAAACCAGCACTGTAAAATCACCGTACACTCTTACGATTCAGAGCAATCGCAATCAGCGCTTTTATAAGCACTGTATCGCGATTGCTCAAGAATCAAGAGAAAATGCTGCAGGTAACACATTTTGCAATTGCCGTTAATCGTGAAACACCCACGATTGATGGCAATCATGGCAGTGAGATCACTGCCATAGGTTAATACTGCG